>NC_134087.1:77051579-77349079 GCF_000715075.1 Nicotiana tabacum
TAATATGATTTGAAGGCCATCTCCACTGATCATGACATGCATTTTGGATTAAGCGGCCTGATCTGTCAAGCGAGTCTAATCTTTAACTTTGGTTATGCCTCTAAGATGTGAAACTGGGCTTCAGCGCTCTAATTGTCTTATTTGATCCACAATCCTCAGTTAACTTGTAGTGCCCTGAAAGGTTTTCCCCATCAATCCTCTCTCATTTTGCTCTTTTCTCAACTCATCATCATCTTACGGTGCCTATGAGAGTTTTCACAGATAAGACTCTCTCATTTTATTATTTTCTCTCTTTGTGCTGAGAATAAAGGTATTACCCATAATGCAAGAAGATCATACTTTCACCACACACTTGATTTGACATCCTCAAAGATAGGTCGGAAGGTCTTTCGTTGGACCGTAATGTGGGATTTTGGACATGGTTGAAAAGAAAGGGTGGCATGAATGCTCAAAATAATTTATGATGGAAGGGTTCAAAATTACAACTTTTGGGAATCAGATCTTTTAGCCAAAATTAAAAATTATACCCCAGTTTCTTAGAGTTTGGGGAATTTTATGTTTTTTAATTTTTTCGATTTTTGCTTTTATGGGACCGAACAGTAAGGCTGCCTACGTATCTTGTGGTGGCAAGAATCAGGTCGAACGTAGTTCAAACACAAAGTTATTTTTTTTCTTTTCCTTTTCTTTCTTTTTCTTTCTTTTTCTTTTTTTTCTCTTTTTCTTCATTTCTTTTTCTTTTCTTTTCTTTTTCATCCTTTTCTCTTTTATTTTCCTTTTCTAGTTCCTAAATCTACTTCTGATTCTAAAAGAGGGATATGGAACAAAATAAATTAAGGCTCAAAAGGGGTAGCAAAAGGTAAAATTATTTGGGTAGCATAATGAAATGCCTTCGTCATACCAAACTTTAAAAATGCCAAGTACAAACATGCAATTGAAGATAAGCAAAGAAATCATGCACAGTAGCTATTGATGGCATCAACACAAACACAAAGTGTCAACGGGCAATACCTTTGTCCCAATGAATGATCCTTGCTAGTTCGAAGCAGACTTGATTCAAACTTATCGTGATGCGGAATAATGCATTTCAGCACTGACTGATCTACCTCAAACTGCTTGAGAGACATTCCCTTGCTGTATGCTCTCATCAACCTCTTGATTTTCCAGACTAACTGCCTCAGTTTCACTCAATTCAAGCTTCAGGTTATCTCAGAATGCGTGAATCTTTATTTGTTTCCTCAAATGCCTCCTTTTATCATATTCAAAACCGTGTCATTGCTTCATGATTAGACTAACTTTCAAGACCAGGCTGAGAATTATGCATGCATGTCATATCAGTAGAGTCGGGATAAAAAGAACTATAAAAGAAAAAGTGACCTAAACAAAATTGACTAGAACTAACAAAAAACGGGAGATTGCATTAGACAGACGGTGAAAAGGGTTACAACAAAACAAGCAAAAAAGACATGGGTTACAACCCTGGAACAATCCTCGATAACACTAGACTAGTTACTACAATAAAATGAACTAGGCAAAAAGAAGAAGAAGAGTTTGAGCCATAAGACCATATCCAGATTACAACTCCGAAATAACTCGGACGACAGAAATGACAACAAAATAAACCACTAAAATTCCTTCTTGGCTAGCCAAGAAAGGAGTGTCTTTCCAATCACCAAGCTCGACATCTTATCCACTTAGTTCCACATCAATATTACTGGAACCTTCACCGACTTCAATCACATTGTCTTCACCAAGTGGCTCATTGACTCCTTTGATTGCCCTTCGTCATTGCAAACCGTCCCAACAATTTGTGTGTTGTCATGTACCTATAGAGGATTATGTGTAACACTTGGTATCACGACCCTAAACCCGGACTCGGTCGTAATGGCGCCTCTCGTGAAGACTAGGCCAGCCGACACACTCTCAGTTCATTTTTAAGCAATTACAATAACACAGATTAAGTCTTTAACATAAATATAATCCCTAAAATAAGGTGAAAATCACAGTTGCGGAATAGACATAGCTTGACATCGGGGTGTCACCAGTCATGAGCATCTATCATAATACTACAAGTCTGAAAGAGTCTACTCAACTATTACATAACTAAAACAGAAGAAAATAAGATAAACGGAGAAGCACTATGCTGCGAACGCCAAGCATCTACCTAGTGTAACTCTGAATCCGCTGGAAGCTCTCAACCCTCGCAAGCAGGACCTGAAGCGCCTGAATCTGCACACGGGATGCAGGGAGTAAAGTGAGTACTCCAACTCAGTGAGTAATAATAATAAATGCAGACTGAGCAATAAGAAATCACGTAAAGGCACATCAACAGGCTATAAAGAAGCAGTAAAAGCCAGTGAAAGCAATGAAACAGTGAAAATATGTAAAGTCACTTAAGTTCAGTTAAAGCTTCTTAAAATTTGCCTTTTTAAACAGTTAATCAAGTAAAAGACAGGCAACTAGAAAAGGTAAACACATAAAGAACTGCCCCTCAGGCACAATACCAACAGAATCAGCCTCTCGGGCAACACATGGAACAATACCAGCCCCTAGGGCTCTATCTCATATCACAATGGGTACCCGCGCTCACTAGGGGTGTGAAAACTCCTGGAGGGTCCCCTTACGGCCCAAGAGCAATATCAATCCATCTCATGGCATACTCAATAGGCTCTCGGCCTCATATCAACAAGCCACTTCGTGGCGTGCAAATCTCAGGCCCTCGACCTTATAATCATAATCAGTGTTTTCCTCACAACATAGGCCATCGGCCTTACTCAGTCAGAATATCACAAGCCACTTGGGCAACAGTAAAACATGATGCTCAGCCCAAAATATCATTTAAAATATCATTTTAAGTGTTAAAGCACAGTAAACATGGTTGAGTTATGAAAACAGTAGAATATAACATGACTAAGTACAAGTATAAAGTCAAAATAGTGAGAAAATATCAGTAAAAATCCCCTAAGGGTCCAATCCCCAACGATGCTCGACCCCACGCTCGTCATCTAGCGTGTGTGTCACCTCAATATAGCACCACGATGTGCAATCCGAGGTTTCATACCCTCAGGACAACATTTAAAATCAGTACTCACCTCAATCCGGTCCAAACTCTAGCCCACGATGCCTTTGCCCCTAGAATCGGCCTCAACTCACGTCAAATCTACCAAAATCAGAATCACGACATCAAAATATGCTAAGGGAACGAAGCCCATGCAAAAATAATCAATTTACAACACAATTCCCGAAATTACCAAAACCCGACCCCCGGGCCCACATCTCAGAATTCGATAAATTTTACATCAATAGATTCCTTACCTCCCCACGAGTTCATATATATCAAAAGTCCCAAAATTCGACCACAAATGGCCCCTCAAATCCTCAAGTCTAGGTCTCCAATACCAAGCCCTAGTTTCCCAAAATTTTAACCCTTAATTTCCATTAATCTTAGCCCAAATTAGTGAAATAATGCCATAGGATCGATTATTAGACTCAAAGATCTTACCTCCAGATGATATCCCTTGATTCCCTCTTCAAAATCTCCCAAAAAGCTCCAAAACCAACTTGAAATGGTGAAGAATAGCTCAAAAATCGCGAAGGCATGCTTTTATACCTTCTGGCCCAGGGATTTTGCATTTGCGGCCAATTCCCCGCTTTTGCGGTACCACTTCTGCGGTCAATGAACTGCTTATGCGGTTTTTCACTTAAGCCCCAGACGCCGCATCTGCGATGCACTGCCTGCACCTGCGCCATCGCAGGTGCGGCTCCTCAGCCGCTTTTGTGGCTGCAGCCTTCCTAGGCTCTTTCCGCTTCTGCGACTCCTAATTTTCTTCTGCGAGACCGCACCTGCGGTCCCCTAGCCACGGGTGCGGTTATGACAACAATGGGAAAACTTCAGCTGCCACAACCCAACTCCAATCTTCCGTCAACCATCCGAAATCACCCCGAGGTCCCTGGGACCTCAACCAAAAGCACAAACAAGTCACATACCACCATTCAAACTTGTATCAATCTTCAAAACACCTCAAATAACATCGAATCACCTAAAACATATCGAATTCAAGCCTAAGCTTCCAAAATCTTTCGAATTACGCTTTTGATAAAAAAGTATACCAAACCACGTTCGAATGACCTAAAATTTTGCACACACATCCCAAATGACACAAGGAAACTACTGCAACTCCCGAAATTCCATTCCGGCCCCTATATCAAAATCTCACCTATCAACCGGAAATGCCAAAATTCTAATTTCGCCAATTCAAGCCTAAATCTACTCCGAACCTCCAAAATACATGCCGATCACGCTCCTAAGTCTCAAATTACCTCCCGAAGCATTTCGAACCCTCGAAACTCACATCTGAGCCCTCTAACACATAAGTCAACATCCGGTTGACTTTTCCAACTTAAGCTTCCTCAAAAGAGACTAAGTATCTCAAACCTCGCCAAAACCTTTCCGAACCCGAGCTAACCAACCTAATCACCTAGAACCGATAGACAAAGAAATAAGAAGCAAAAATGGGGGAAACGGAATGGTAACTCATGAGACGACTGGCTGGGTCGTCACACTTGGGGTATTACTACCTTGGACCACGATTATCCCTTCTTGAATCATTCTTTCTATTTCCTTTTTTAAAGCACGACAATCTTCAATATTGTTCCTCTGGGCATTGGAATGTTATTCACACCTTTTAGAAGGGTCAAAGCTTCTTGCACGTGGGTCCACATGATTCGGGGGAGTAGGTGCAATCAGGTCATAATGCTTTAATTTCTCAAACAAGCTTGCATAGGACTCTCATATAGGTGTAAAATTATCTTTCAACCTTTGTTTACCTCTATACCCCTGGCTTGGATGTGGGTTATGGGGCACTTGAAAATTTTGTGAAAGCTGGTGGAGATATTGCAGTGCTAGCACTCGCCTTCTAGGGTGTATTGGTGGCTGGACAACATACTGGGGTGGAGCAACAGAGTATTGTGGGTTCTTAGGGGAATCGTCAAAAAACAAACGAGGTTGGTCATACCTTCGAGATGTTCTTCTAGGACCTCTTATCGACCTTGATGTCATCATAATTTCTTCAACCTTCTCACTCGTGCCACTAAAATTACCAGATTCAGTTTGGACAGCCTGAGTTATAGCTTTGAGAGCTGCTTGACTTATAATTTTGCCTATCTTAAGGCCATTCTCTACCATTTCTCCCATTTTGATTGCTTCCGAGAATGATTTGCCAACTGCGGACATCATGTTTTGAAAGTAATCGGGCTCTTGAGCCTGAAGGAAGACAATGATTAGCTCGTGGTCCTCCATGGGTGGCTTAACTCTAGCTGCTTGTTCTCTCCATTTAATGGTATATTCCCTGAAACTTTCGGTTGGTTTCTTTTTCAGATTTGAAAGGGAATTACGGTCTGGGGCGATGTCAATATAATATTGGAACTGTTTGACAAAGGCCTGGGCCATGTCATCCCAGACATACCAACAAGATGTGTCTTGACCCATAAACCATTCGGAGGCTACACCCGTAAGGATTTACCAAAAATAAACCATCAATAATTCTTCATTTCCTCCCGCACCTCTTAGTTGATTGCAATACCTTTTCAGGTGGGCTATGGGGTCTCCATGTCCATCATACTTTTCAAATTTGGGAGTCTTGAAACTAAGTGGCAAACGAACATCGGGGAACATACATAGATCCTTGAAGGCAATACTCTTCGGACCTGCTAGCCCTTGTATGTTTTTCAACTGTTGTTCTAAGCTTTTCATTCTTTGGGTTATTTCTTCCGTTGCTATCTTTCGAGTAGGCTTCTCAATCTCTTGCTGGGTAGCAAATTGTGACTCATGAGTTTTCCTCTGCACCACCGTCGACTGTGGGATAGTGAAGACGGGCATAACAATAGTGGTTTTCTTATTGGTTGTCGATGGCACACTTTGGAAGCGCGCACGGTCATGATGTCGCCTATCGCGAAACTAGGCCAGCCGACACAACTCTCGAATCAACTATTTTTCAATAAAAGTTATTTTTATACCATTTATAAACAATAATCTCATAATAAAAATTTAAAAGAACAGTGTGGAATAATTACACAAGCCCGACATCGGGGTATCACTAGTCATGAGCATCTATCAGGGTCTGAATACAACAAAATAGTCTAAAATGAACTAAGTATAGTAATGAAAATAAGAGGAAGGAAGCAATGCTTCGAACGTCGTGCATCCACCTTGCTAACTCTGATGACTCCGCGTCTGGGCAATCAACACCCGCTACCGGGTTTCGAAATACCTGAATAAGCACACGAGGTGTAGGGAGTAATGTGAATACTCCAACCCAGTAAGTAATAAGAGTAAATAAAGACGGAGCAGTAGGAAATGACGAATCCACATTTATGATAAACTAAATAAGCACAACAGGCTTTCAAATCAGAATACGAGTCAATCGTCTCATTTAAAATCCAGCCTTTGGTAAAAATTATTTAAAATGCTTTACCATAGTTTCAGTGGGGGTTCAATACCATTTATAATAAAAGAGATGAAAACCATAATCGGCCCCTCGGGCAAAACATAGTTCGTAAACAGCCCCTCGGGCAAAACAAGAATCATAAACACCTCATAACATAAAAATCTTAGTGGAAATAACAAAGCCAACTCAATGATTAAATACTGAATATCTCATACAAACTTCAGCTTAAATGAAATTTGTTTAAAAATATTTGTTCAATATTTTCAACAGGAGCTCAGTATAAAGAGGAGTGAAAACAGCAATTACATCAAAACAAGCCCCTCGGGCAAAGCATCACTCATATATGATTACAGCCCCTCGGGCAAGCCTCTCAGTCACTCGAGACTCAACTCTCATCAGTCCATGCTCACACTTAACACTCACACTCAATAAGTACCATATAGAAACCGTTGCAGCGTGCAACCCGATCCGTATATCGTTGCGGCGTATAGCCCGATCCATATATATAGTCGACTACGCTCACTGGGGGTGTGCAGACTCCGGAGGGGCTCATACAGCCCAAGCGCTATATCATTGCGTCGTGCAACTCGATCCAACATATCACTGTGGCGTGCAACCCGATTGCTGCGGTGTACAGTCCAATCCATAAATATATAGTCCTCACAACCAGGCCCTCAGCCTCTCTCAGTCATTAACCTCACTATTAGACCTTCGGTCTATCTCAGTCAATACTCTCACAATCAGACCCTCAGTCTATCTCAGTCATTAACCTCACAATCAGAACCTCGATCTATCTCAGTCATCAACCTTACAATCAGTCGGACCATCAGTAAAACAGGGAACTCAGCCCAAACAATTTTCTCATTTTAAGAAGTAAAGTGATAAAACCAGATTTAAACAATAACAGGTAAGACATGACTAAGGATATGCTTTCAAAACAAATAGAGTGAGGAAAAAAATAGTGAAAATGCCTCTAAGGGTCTCAACAGGTCGGCACAAAGCCCCAAACATGGCATACAACCCAAGATGTAATATCAATCTCTAAAATATGGAATATCATAAGATTTAAAATCAAGTACGCGACTTAACAGTCATACGTGATGGATCAAGTCACAATCCCCAATGGTTCACGACTCCACGCTCGTCATCTAGAGTGTATGTCACCTCAAAATAGCACAACGATGTGAAATCCGGGGTTTCAAACCCTCAGGACAGCATTTACAATCATTACTTACCTCGATTCGGTCCAAACTCTAGCCTGCGATGCCTTTGCCCCCACGAATTGACCTTCGGATGCTCCAAATCTAACCACAATCAGTACATAACTATTAAAATATGCTAAGGGAATAAAGCCCACTTGAAAATATCCAATTTACATCAAAAATCCAGAAATTGCTCAAACCCGGCCCCTGGGCCCACGTCTCGAAATCCGATAAAAGTCACATCAATAGAATCCTCATTCTCTCACGAGTCTATACATACCAAGAACATCAAAATCGGACCTCAATTGACCCTTCAAATCCCCAATTTACTCTCTCCAAATTCAAGCCCTAATTCCTCAATTTTAGGCTTAATTTCCATGATTAATTAGGTAAAATTCACACAAGAATCTAGTATTGAGTTCAAAATTCTTACTTCCAGGTGTTATCTCTTGAATCCCTCTTCAAATCCTCTCAAAAGGCTCCAAAGCCTTCTTCGCGAATGCCAGGCATCAAAACCCTTCTTCGCGAATGCGGTCAAAGCCTCGCGTTCGTGAAGCACTATCCATCTTTGACCAAAAATCCTTCTTCGCGATCGCGTCTTGCCACTCACGAACGCGATGCTTCCACAGACTAACCCTTCGCGATCGTGTAACCTCTATCTCGAACACGATGAATAAACACCCTGAAGCTCAGCAGCCCAATTGCTCTTACGCGAACGCGGTCCACTTCAAGGAATGCGATGACCAATCACATAGCCCCTTCGCGAACACGAAGGCTAAAATTCCAGCCTTCACCAGCTAACCCTTCGCGAACGCGAGGGCCTACTCGCGAACACGAAGGCTTTCTCTGCAACACTAATCAGCAATTTCTGCAACTTTTCAAAACATGAAATGGCCCGATGGACCACCCGAAACTCACCTGAGGCCCTCGGGACCTCAACCAAACATGCCCACATATCCCATAACATCATTCAAACTTGTTCCAATCTTCGGAACGCTCAAAACAACATTAAAACACCAGATTTGCATCGAATTCAAGCCTAAGAATTCCAAAATCTTCCGAATTACGCTTTTGATCAAAAACCCAACCAAACCACGCCCGAATGACCTGAAATTTTGCACACATGTCACAAATGAATCAACAAAGCTACTGCAACTTTCGAAATTCCATTCCGACCCCTATATCAAAATCTCACCTATCAACCGGAAAATGCAAAAATCTCAATTTCGCCAATTCAAGCCTAAACCTTCCACGGACTTCCAAAATGCATTCCGATCACGCTCCTAAGTCCCAAATCACCTAACAAAGCTAACCAAATCATAAAAATTCTGATCCGAGATCATATACCAACAAGTCAAAAATTTCAAATTTTAAGTTTCAAATTGGGAACTGTTCTTCCAAATTCATTCTGATTACCCTGAAAACCAAAACTAACGATTTACATAAGTCATAATACATCACGCGGTGCTTTTCATGCCCGAGAACTGGCGAGCAAAGTGAAAAGGCTCAAAACGACCGGTCGGGTCGTTACATCCCCCCCCCCACACACTTAAACATGCGTTCGTCCTCGAACGTGCCCAGAGTTGTTCCAAAAGCCAACCAATCACTAAATAACTTTACCATGCACATACCCAGGGGTGATCCCACGTCACCCTATCTCGTATAGGTCCGATAACACAATGTAACTGAAATTTCACAGTCCAACCTAGCCCATGAACCTTAGAATCACATTTCCACTTCTGAAATCATCCACAAGATCAAAATCTCACATCTATACTCTGACTAAGCCTGAATAAGCTGTAATAACCCATACCCACAACCTCGGTACAATTACGTGATATACCACATAGCTCAACCGCTTGCAGCGATAACTTCTAATCATAACAGCTGCACACAACAACCGAATATCGATAGGAAACCTCTTATCAACTAGAGTCTCATTCCAACACTTCCATATACTGCCAATGATAAATGAAACACGCAGTAAGTCATAATCGTTTTCTCAGATCAACCATTCATGAAGCCACTTCTCCTTTGCCAAAGACCATAGCAAATTTCTGAGCTGAACCTCGATATTATCCTTCCAACATGCTGAAATCAAATCCGTTTGCAGTCATTAAAGATCCCGATGATCTCATCTAATCCAACACAACTACTCTGGTGACATTTGACACATCAATACGGACTAAAGCCATGACTTGTGCAATCCGTGCACCAATAAGCCACAATCCGAACTTACTCAATTCATGAAAATGACTCAAATGAAAGAGCTGTACCGCAAGCTCACCAGTACCCCCACAACACAAGGCTAAGAACCCGTCACACATCATAGAAACAGAATACACGAATCAAACCCGCAACGTCATACCTCCACATAACTTCGCTCCAATGCACGACCTCACCAAACACTGGTCCACATGAGACACCTTAAGTTATTATGCTCAAAATCGACAATCATGCTCAATATGATATCTAAAACCAAAGCAATCATCATTACCACCGCGAGGCAATTACATAACATCACACAACTCGAAAGGACGATATGCCATCCACCGAGCAATACCCAGTGCTCTTCCCACTCGAATTTTGCTAAGAGGCCCTAACAACACCGCGCCACAAGTGCCTATAATCAACAAATCCTAACGGCTCGCAACACGGAAAGGTAACTCATAGATCCCCCTGATTACTAATAGCTCGATAATAACCGAATCAACACATCCCTCACCAATGGCAACTCGAAGTCAACAAAGCTATCTCGATGCAAAACACACATCCATATAGGTCTATCAAAGAACCACACATCAACTCTAGTCACACACAACAGATAAATAATCCTTCGAAGGTTCACAATGACTGAATCATAGCACACATTATCATCTGACTAACTTACCCACATATTTGACGTCCACAACCACGAGCTAACCTGTATATGAGAACTTCTAGTCTCCAAGTCCATAAAGCACACGAATTACCATATCTGATCCCAATTCCGCCGCTCGCATATATATAGCACACCTCTAGTACTCAACTATCTCATGAGAGGTACACCTATAATTCTTTTGTGCCACCAAGCAGACTCGAATATCATCAGACGATCGGATAAGATAGTGCCGCAATACCAATAAAGCATCCATAACTCAAACACATTGCCCTATTTGAAATGTATAACCTCATCAAGCCACACCAATCGGTGATCTCATTCATCTAGTCACCTGAAGTTGCCCATGCTATCTAAGAATTTATTACCTTTCTTTCAAAACTGAACTGTGACCTTACACATGCAAACCTCAACCCCACACAACATACCGCATATACTATACCGCCTAAATGAAGATTATGAGAACTTCGCAATCCACTCTGAGCTACAAGTAACTACTTACTCAACCAGCCAAGAACTTTTTTATTCGATCCCATCTAGGAGAAGATCATTATACATCCCATTCTACTCATGTCAATAGGAAAAATATACCTCTCTAACTGTGGTGGAAACCATCTAGAACTCTCCGAGTTCCATTTGCACAACACTAAACCGCAGGACTGAATCCTTCTAACTCAACCGAGTTACGCAGGTCACTAGAACCCAAAAGAATTGTCGCGAAACACCTGTAGAAACTCATTACCTCGTAAGCATCCAAGAACTAATCATATCCTTACCATACCGACTCGGCCTACTACCAAGCTATCCCATCTATCCGAGTTTACTTCTGATCTACCGTCAACTTGACACTTCTTCTTGCTACAACACCACAATTCCTCAACCCAGACTCACCACACGAGACCCAAGCACAAAACTACACCGTCTAAGACTCATAAGCCGCTGAATACTCTCTTAAATATTCCCAAAAGCACCACATTCAAAATACTTTACTCTGAAGAGACTTCCTGCGAATCTAAATTCGTTACCTTTACCTTCCTGATACTAATACGTAGAATCCCATAATTAATATAGAAAATACCACAAGTCTTGACATCTTCCAATGAAAACTCAGTTTCTAGCCACATATACAACTTGAAAATACCCAATTGTTACATGAAAATCTTGAACGCATTAGAACCATTCTCGAGAGTCATCCACTCTACTCAAACCGCAATTAGCCCAATCAAAAGAACCGAACAACCTGTGCCTCATTAGCACTTCAGGCACTGCAGAATGCAACCTCATCCCAATACAACCAAGAAACTTCCTACTCTATGCACCGAGCATCCTTTACCAACAATAACTCAAGACATTCCGTGATTCTCACAAACCTATGAAGCATACTACAACCTTTGTCAAAATTTTCCTTTACTCAATCCATCCTTGGTCTCAATCTCTGTAGGCCATAACTGATTCACCAATACGCCTTAAACTGGAACCAACATAGCACATAACCGCGCAATCAACTAAATCAATAGCAGACTCCCCCACTTGGTTCGAAGCCATAGACCAAAACATACACAATAACTCGTAACGCATATACTCTATTGCAGCCATAATACCATAGTGAGATTTAAACTCAACGCTTCATACACTCGTGAAACACAAACCACCTGGTACTTTAAATCTTATGCAAATTTCGCATTCACTCTCGTAGCAGTTGAACCCCACTCTCTTAAGCGACTCAAATTTAAATTCCAACAGATATAATTTACTTGTAAATGAGATCTTCTAACAGACAACATAAGGATCACACAACTTCAGAACACTCCGCGGGAGATAACCCCACCTGCTTTGCCTCAAACTAACATTTCGGTATACCTTCCACCATCATAAACATTACGCAATCACTTAATCTTCCTGAGTCTGAAATCATACCGTACATGAAATTTACTTCACTCCCAACTAGAACACATGAAAAGATTCTTCACACACCTATAACTCGGGGCTATACCTCAAATCGAGATGAAAATCAAGTGCCTAATAGTTCTTCTATCCTCCAACAGACCCTTCTCGTCGTTTCCAAATCATATGAATACACCTCGCAGTCATACTCATAACGTAGTTATCCAGTAATTACTCCCCCTAATAGGGACACAACAGAATGTATAGATCCAGAAGCATGCGCTCACAAAATCAGCAGCTCAGGGCTCGAACTATAGGCAAAAATCCGGCCTCAAGTCTTCTAGACTGGCCTAACATCAACACACAGAGATCACATCTCGCCCCTTGATTGGGGAATCACAAGCCATCGATGCACATCTAATACCGAGCGCTCATGTGCGCATACGAACGTGTGGAAGGAATTCAAAGAGTTACTTTTCAACCTGAATCAAGGACGCACGAAAAGAATTCAAGAATGTGAAGTTTTTCCTAAAGGTTCTGCAGTCTCCCGAGGATAAATACAGACATCTTCGTACCGATCCGTAAGACTCTACTAAACCTGCTCATGACTCGTAAGACCTATGTAACCTAGGCTCTGATACCAACTTGTCATGACCCAAAACTGACCAGGTTGTAATGGCGCCTATCGTGAAACTAGGCCAGCTGACACAACTCTCGAATCAACCATTTCCCAATAAAAGTTGTTTTTATGCCATTTATAAACAACAATCTCATAATGAAAATTTAAAAGAAAAGTTTGGAATAATTACACAAGCCCGACATCGGGGTATCACTAGTCATGAGCATCTACCAGGGTCTGAATACAACAAAATAGTCAAAAATGTACTAAGTACAGTAATGAAAATAAGAGGAAGGAAGCAGTGCTGCGAACATCGTGCAGCCACCTTGCTAACTCTGATGACTCCGCGTCTGGGCAATCAACACCCGCTACCGGGTTCCGAAATACCTGAATCTGCACACGAGGTGCAGGGAGTAATGTGAGTACTCCAACCCAGTAAGTAATAAGAGTAAATAAAGATTGAGCAGTAGGAAACGATGAATCCACATTTATGATAAACTAAATAAGCACAACAAGCTTTCAAATCAGAATACGAGTCAATCGTCTCATTTAAAATCCAGCCTTTGGTAAAAATTATTTAAAATGCTTTCTAACAGTTTCAGTGGGGGTTCAATACCATTTATAATAAAAGATATGAAAACCATAATCGGCCCCTCGGGCAAAACATAGTTCGTATATAGCCCCTCGGGCAAAACAGGAATCATAAACACCTCATAACATAAAAATCTTAGTGGAAATAACAAAGCCAACTCAGTGATTAAATACTGAATATCTCATAAAAACTCCAACTTAAAAGAAAGTTGTTTAAAAATATTTGTTCAACATTTTCAACAGGGGCTTAGTATAAAGAGGAGTGAAAACGGCAATTACATCAAAACAAGCCCCTCGGACAAAGCATCACTCATATATGTATACATCCCCTCGGGCAAGCCTCTCAGTCACTCGAGACTCAATTCTCATCAGTCCACGCTGACACTCAGCACTCACACTCAATAAGTACCATATAGAAACCGATGCGGCGTGCAACCCTATCCGTATATCGCTACGGCGTGTAGTCCAATCCATATATATAGTCGACTGCGCTCACTGGGGGTGTGCAGACTCCGGAGGGGCTCCTACAGCCCAAGCGTTATATCGTTGCGGTGTGCAGCCCGATCCAACATATCGCTGCGGCGTGCAGCCCGATCCATATATATATATGCTGCAGCATGCAGCCCGATCCATAAATATATAATCCTCACAACCAGGCCCTCGACCTCTCTCAATCATTAACCTCACTATCAGACCCTCGGTCTATCTTAGTCAATACCCTCACAATCAGACCCTTAGTCTATCTCAGTCATCAACCTCACAGTCAGACCCTCGGTCTATCTTAGTCATCAACCTCACAATCAGTCGGACCATTACTAAAATAGGGAACTCAACCCAAACAGTTTTTACATTTTAAGAAGTAAAGTGATAAAATCAGATTTAAACAATAACAGGTAAAACATGACTGAGGATATGCTTTCAAAACAAATAGAGTGAGGAAACAATAGTGAAAATGCCTCTAAGAGTCTCAACAGGTCGGCACAAAGCCCCAAACATGGCATACAGCCCAAGATGTAATATCAATCTCTAAAATATGGAATATCATAAGATTTCAAATCAAATACGCGACTTAACAATTGTACGGGACGGACCAAGTCACAATCCCCAATGGTACACGACTCCACGCTCGTTATCTAGCGTGTGTGTCACCTTAAAATAACACAACGATGTGAAATCCGGGGTTTCAAACCCTCAGTATAGCATTTACAATCATTACTTACCTCGATCCGGTCCAAACTCTAGCCCGCGATGCCTTTGCCCCCACGAATTGACCTCCAGATGCCCCAAATCTAACCACAAGCAGTACATAACTATTAAAATATGCGAAGGGATATAGCCCACTCGAAAATAACCAATTTTTACATCAAAAATCCCGAAATTGCTCAAACCTGGACCCCGGGCACACGTCTCGGAATCCGATAAGAGTCAAATCAATAGAATCCTCATCCTCTCACGATTCTATACATACTAAGAACATCAAAATCGGACCTCAATTGCCCCTTCAAATCCCCAATTTACACTCTCCAAATTCAAGCCCTAATTCCTTAATTTTAGGCTTAATTTCCATGATTAATTAGGTAGAATTCACACAAGAATCGAGTATTGAGTTCAAAAATCTTACCTCCAGGTATTATCTCTTGAATCCCTCTTCAAATCCTCTCAAAAATCTCCAAAATCGCCCAAAAATAGTGAAAGTTAGCCCCAAAATCGCGGACAGTGGCTATTTAAACATTCTGCCCAAGCATCAAAACCCTTCTTCGCGAACGCGATCAAAGCCTCGCGTTCGCGAAGAACAATCCATCTTTGACCAAAAATCCTTCTTTGCGATCGCATCTTGCCACTCGCAAACGCGATGCTTCCACAGACTAACCCTTCGCGATCGCGTAACCTCTATCGCGAACACGATGAATAAACACTCTGAAGCTCAGCTGCCCAATTCCTCTTACGCGAACGCGGTCCACTTCATGGAATGCGATGACCAATCACATAGCCCCTTCGCAAACACGAAGGCTAAAATTCCAGCCTTCACCAGCTAACCCTTCGTGAACGCGAGGGCCTACTCGCGAACACGAAGGCTATTTTCTCTGCAACACTAATCAGCAATTTCTGCAACTTTTTGAAACATGAAATGGCCCGATGGACCACCCGAAACTCACCTGAGGCCCTCGGGACCTCAACCAAACATGCCCACATATCCCATAACATCATTCAAACTTGTTCCAATCTTCGGAACGCTCAAAACAACATTAAAACACCAGATTTGCATCGAATTCAAGCCTAAGAATTCCAAAATCTTCCGAATTACGCTTTTGATCAAAAACCCAACCAAACCACATCCGAATGACCAAAAATTTTGCACACACGTCGAAAATGACAAACAAAGCTATTGCAACTTCCGGAATTCCATTCCGACCCCTATATCAAAATCTCACCTATCAACCGGAAAACGCAAAAATCTCAATTTCGCCAATTCAAGCCTAAACCTTCCACGGACTTCCAAAATGCATTCCGATCAAGCTCCTAAGTCCCAAATCACCTAACGGAGCTAACCAAATCATAAAAAATCCGATCCGAGATCGTATACCGACAAGTCAAATCTTGGTCAAACTTTTCAAATTTTAAGTTTCAAATTGGGAACTATTCTTCCAAATTCATTCCGATTACCCCGAAAACCAAAACCAACGATTTACATAAGTCATAATACATCACGTGGGGCTTGTCATGCCCGAGAACTAGTGAGCAAAGTGAAAAAGCTCAAAACGACCGGTCGGATCGTTACATCATCAATGGCACACTTTGGGAGTACGCAACAGAAGTTCTAGCTATAGTCATACAATTGGGATAAAGACTGAACCTAAATGGATAGAATTGATCAGACAATGAAACCAGAGTGGTAGTAGTTGAGATGGGTGTAAACTCTGGGAAAACATAAGAAAGGGGTGGTCCTTGACCATTGGCCCATGCTTGACACATTTCAGACATTTGTTGTTTCAGCCTTTGGACCCCTTCTTTCAATTCAGATTCCGACTCCACAATCTCCCTCGAGGGGTCAACAACTCATGTTTCCAAGTCTTTGCTAGCCATGGCTTCCTTGCTTTTTGACCTTGTGTTGTATGGACGAATCTCCAAAGTGCCACAAACTAACCACCCTCTGTTATGATAACAATGAAAGTAATAAAGAGGAGCAAAACAAAGCCAACATGTTAGTGTTAGGATATTTATCAGATAGAAATATCACATTGTGTGCAATGCCCCTAGCAATTAACGGTTCTAGAATGACTTCGAGGGTCACAAGGTCATTTGGAATCATCCCAATTTTGTTCATTTCAATCTTATCTTTTCTTTCCTCTCATTTCTTTCTGATTATCGCTCTTTTCTTGCAGCCCACAGTTTCCTCTCATTTTCACATCCCATAACTTCATCTCTTTCTTTCTCCTTTTTTTCTTTTTCTTAATAATGATTTGATCGAACCCTATGTAGGTTGCCTACGTATCATGTCCCTCATGAATCAGATCAAGCGTAGTTCTGGAAAAGTAATGGACAAAATAAACTAAAAAACAAAATTTTTTTGGATTTTTCATTTATTTTTTTTTCCTTTTTGGTTTTTCAAATACAAATGGGAAGTAATATAACAAAATACTCGATATTACTGTACAAGACTAGAAAGTAAAAGACAACATGAATGACAGACTCAAAACATAAAAGTATCTTTAAGTAGCTCCTGAATGCAGTGGTCCTGGGGTATTTGACATGATTGAGCTCTGGTACACTAATCCATATCTGAATGAGAAAAATAAAACCAAACAGAGTTAGTGACTCAAGACACTATGCGACGCCACGACATCTCCTATGGGACACATGCAAGACACAATTGGGCTATTTGTGAAAATTAACCTATGTGGCCAAGAGTGGCTAGAAGTGTTAACTCAACAAGATTGACCTCATAGACATGGAAAATGCCTCACTAAGGCTTATATGGATTCAGACTCCCAATATCATGGCCCAAAATTAATTGCGGAAATGCCCCAATTTGCAAAAATGACTGATATGGCCAGAAGTGACTAAAGATGCAAACTCAAAAGGATGGACCTTAAGGTAGTGGGACACTTAGTTGCGAACTCAGGATTCTGAGACATGAGTCAATGAACCACTTTTGCGAAAATGACCCCGTTTTGCAAGAATGACCGATGTAGCCAAAAGTGGCTAGACATGCATTTAACAGGAATGGACCTTAAAACTGAAAGGACACCTTGTTGTAGACTCGAGACTCTAAGATATGGGATAACAAACTATTTTGAGAGAATAGCCCTATTCTGCAAAAAAAACTGATGTGGCCAAATATGGCTAAACATGCAAGATTTGGCTAAGACCCCGCGAAGCCAAGAACCTAAGACTCACTAGGAAGACCGGACCCTATGTGGGTTGCCTACGTATCCCGCCCCGAAAGACAAGAATCAGGTATGCGTAGTTCGGGAAGATTGGAGATGGGCGAGAATTTTTAAGAAAACTGATTTGGAGAAAGCATATTTTTGTCTCTTTTTGAAAAATGATGGAAAATGTAAAATCTTTTTGGATTTTTTTTTATTTTTGCAAAATAATGGGAAAGTGCAAAATCTTTTTGGATTTTTCATTTTCACTTTTTTGTCATTTCTTGAAAAAATTGTGAAATAAAAACATAACTGAGCCTTACTTGTTTAATCTTATATTTCACCCTCTTTTCTTTTCCATTTGCCCTCAACTATTATTGGTCCGCCAAACGACTCTTTTACCCTTAAAGAATGTAGCATGCGGCACAGAGGGATGATTAAATATCTTTTTGGACCACGGACCCATTTTGGCATAATTTGGATAGGCCTCCTAGGACACGATGCTTGGGACCGAGCTCTGCTAAGTATAAATGATATGATGCAGATAGGCATGACCTAAAGGTTGACCTAAGTTAGGGGTTCACTAGACAAGGCTATTCGGGGCGACACGTGGTCGATGACGGCTGCTCTAGCTGTTCGCCCACTCCACGCTCCCACGCCGCTCCCTAAAGACATGGATGACTCACAAAAGGTCGTGTATGCTCAAACATACTCCGGAAGACTTGTTGCAGAAAGAAGACCCATGGTTATGCAAATGATGACAGTTTATAAAGCAGTAACACATAAAGGAAAAACCGTAAACAAATAAGCAACTAGAAAATAATAAAACGACATAAACAAAAATGAAAATCAAATAAAGCACACAAAACACATAAAAACCTCAACCGAATATTCTAAAAACCAACAAGATCAAGTACTGGCTCGAACCTGCAACTCCCCAGCGGAGTTGCCAAAGCTGTCACACCCCCTTTTTTACACCTCACTTAATCCTCTTAAAAATAATAAAAGAGATTTTTGAAGCTCAAAAAGATTTTCAATTTTGAAAGTGACAAAGAATTGTATTCAAAAGGATTTTTAAGAGTCGCCACCTGACATTGGTTTCGGTGTGCCAGGTCATCGTTTTTTTTTAAAAAAATATTTTTTTTCCTTTTAAAACACTTTGGACTCCAAGACTAAGTTTGCACCAGAGATTTGGGTAAGGGGGTTCATTTGACTCGGGGAGAAGGTGTTAGGCATTCCCCGAGTCCCGTAACTAGTACGGTTGCTTACTCGATCTAGTTGGCTTTTAAAATATTCAACTTGAGGGAAAAAGCACACCAAGGAAAATAAACACAAAAGAGGCTCGAGGTCGTCCCCACCTAAATAAAAGAAAAATAAAGTAAGAGAAAAATATTAAATGTCTATATATTCATCCACGGTGTCCGTAATGGTCTTTAATTACATGTACTTCGGGGCATTCCCCGGGTAAAATATTTACAAGCTATTTAGGGCATTCTCCGGATAAAATAATAAACTAAAGGGGACAACCTCTAACCTCAACCACGATGTAAAATCCTAAAGTTTGCCTACCCGAACAATAATGGTCTAAGCATGCATTCTAACGACACAATTAGACCAAGCATAAGTAAAAATAATAGAAAGTTCTCTCATGCCCAATTTCTTTTTTAGCTTCAAATCAACTTCCTCGACCAAAACCCTTTTCAATTTTACTAACCCGATCCCAACTCACTTTTCACTTCTAGTTACGGGCGAAATTGCCACAACAACCCAATTACGTTTAGAACAACTTAAACCCAAATTATTTCTTAATTAATCAATATAGCAGCCTACGTTAAATAACAATTTTCAGCATGCGAGTTCAAGATAACTGTGATATAACATCAACTAGGCATGAAAATTAAATGAAAACGACATCAGAGAAGCAGAACTTCATTGATTCACATATAAATGTGCAATACATCAAAATTTATATTAACCAAGAACAAGTTAAGAAACGGACCTTAGATATATTTTTCCAAATGAAATCTAAAAATGCTTAATACCGGAAGACTTAGACAGCGACAACCTTGACGAAACCGCAAATCTGCCCGGAAACCTCAGACTACAACCTTCGACGACCTAGAAACTCACTAGAAAACTCGAATTAAACCAAAACAAATGGAATCAACAGACAAATTACAAAGTTGTTGTTGCTTGCTATTTGATGTGCTTTGTGGATGAATTTTGCAGTCCTACCCAAAAAACGCATAGCCAATGGTAAAAGCATAAGAAGCAGTGAAAGACAGTGGAGCAAACATTCCCATGTAAAATAGCAAACCTAGGAAAATCATCAGATTTGAGAGTGACGCCGCCAAATTACTACTACTGGCTCGCCTTCCGTTCACTGCTCAAGACTACCTTAGGATTAACATCACCAACCACACACTGATATGAACCAATTGAAAAGCACCTTCTAGCCAGCACTTTCAATACTTGAGTATCCCTTCCTTTGAGTGAATCAAGATATTAGAACTTTTCATCCTTCTTATTGATAATAGCTAAACACCAATGTATTTTTTTGTGGATAGAGACAAAGATTTTATCGCATTCGGGGAGGCAGTAACCCAGCTTTGACGTCTCTCTTTCCCCTCATTTTTGTTTTGCCGTCTTCCCTTCCCTCTTTTGTTCTCACTCCCGTTTTGTTGTTTGCAGGTTGCGGCTGTTTTTTGGAGATTTTTGTTCTCCGTTTTTTGCTCTGTTTCGGGTGGTGTTGCGGGTGAATAAGAAGAGAGGAACGGCTGCCTTAGGGTGTTTGGTCGCTGATGGCTTTTTGTGTTCAGCCGCTGTGAATTTTTGGATGGAGATGAAGTCCCTAGCCATTGTTCCCAGGTTGAAGAAGAAACAAGTCTCGTTGGTTTTGGGGTGTCTTAAGGGTGAAAGGTTATTAGAAAATTAGGCTTTTATGGATTTAAGGGTATTGTGCTCAAAAGGTGGTCCAATTTTGGGCTTGGACCACCTTTTGAGGTTGGGTCCATGCCTTATTGGACTTTAACTTTGGGGTAAGAAGACTAAATAACATAATGTATCTATGAAATATAAAATCACTCTTAATTAAAATAAATTACTAAAATAAAACTAAACACCAAAAGTTAAACTATTTGTATTTTTATTTTATGAATGGTAAGTAAACTAAAAGTAACTAAATAAAGAAAATATTTTTTTACAATTTTTATTTTTATGATAAAATAAAGTAAAAGAGTCAAAACTAGTTAAAATAGTGATATTAGGCCTAAACTAAATATTTAAATGCTAAATCCTATAAAATCTTGGGGAGAGTCAAAAATTATATGTCTACATCCACCACAACGGGTACAAGAATATCAACAACAACAATAAATGTAAAATGCTCAAAAATGAAGATGTTTCAACAATAACAATTTCGCCTCAACGTGATAACGACTTTCACAACTTCAACACTGATAACTCAACAATGAGAAACAATGTATAACCATGGTGATAAATAAGAATAACTCCCGATGAAAGAGAGATAACACGCAACAATAACTTCAAATAATGAAAATCAACAACGAAAGAGATAACATGAACAATAACTTCTAATCGTAATCAACAATGAAAAAGGTAACATGAACAATAACTTCAATTAATGATAATCAATAATGAAAGATATAACATGTATAATGACTTCATATATGATAATCAACAATGAAGAGATAGCATGTAACAATAAAAGAGGTAATAAGTTCAATTAAAGCATGAGAGAAATTATCAATTAGGAGGTAAAACAAGTGTTAATGAAATCATTTAAGGCATGTAAGGATAGATTAATACAAGTAAGAATAGATTGACTAGGAGAATTTAGAACATGATATGCCATTTTAATTAAAGCATGGAAATAGTCTAAGTAGTCTAAACCAGACAAATACCACATATAACCCGTGTACCCACTCGTCACCTTGCGTACACGGATTTCACTTAGTACATTTGAATAAAACAATACCAATCCTAAGAGGTAGTTCTTCCACATAAAGTTAGGCAAGACACTTACTTCAACTAGGCCAATTCAACACTCGAAAATAGTTTTTTCCTTAAAATCCTCATCCATACGGCTCAAATCTAGCCAAAATCAACTTAATATCATCAAACAATGCTAGAGAATTCAGATGCAATAGATAAAGCTAATATCTTTACACCTTTTCCAAAAAGTCAACAAAGAATCTGGGGCCCTCTCGGTCAAAATTCAGGTCCAATGGTAGATTTTAACTACCTATGATCGCACGAGTTCATATATGTGATTATCTTCAAAATCCGAGTCCTAAACGACTCTCAAAACTTAATTTTTTATTTTTCAAAAACTTGACAAAGTTTCACAATTTTTCACTTTGATTCACATTATTTTGATGTTAAAATTTAGGCAAAATACCTTACCATCCCCTTAACCTTGTCACAGATTATTAGTTACAGCCTTAAACTATTCATGATCTTAATTACCCCCCTCAACTAGGCCTTTTGGGAACCATTACCCCCTGGACGCTGATGTGGCAAATTGTGTGGATGCACTCGCCTGCCACGTGGATTTTTCCTGTATATGTGGCATTTTTTTAAAAAATAAAATATATTTTTACCTCTTTAAGTGTGTTACTTTTTTAGATAATTTTTTTCAAATATAATTTATAATAAAACTTAGATAGAACAATATTATTTAGACTAAATTTTTTTATTTGGCCAAAAATAATAAAGTTTTAGTTAATCTTTTTTTTGTATTTGACCTGAAAATAAAGATTTATACAATTGAAATAAATAGTCAAGGCATCTAAAAAGTTATAAAAATACATAGTTTGAAATTAATTATTTTGGCTATAATTTTTTATATAGCTCTAAATTATGGTGCTCTAAAAATATACTTTTTACATATTTTACCTGAAAAAGTAAAAATACACAGTTGAAATATATAGTCATTGCATCAAAAGAAGAAATAAAAAAGTGAACAATTGCAAGAAATAACTTATTATTTCTAACATACTTATTGCTCTAAAAAATACTTATTGCAGAGATGCAGGATAAGGTTGCGTACGATAGACCCTTGCGGTCCGGCCCTTCCCCGGACCGGGAGCTTAGTGCAGCGAGCTATTCTTTTTTTATTGCTCTAAAAATGTATCCATAGAGTAAGTTATGTTTTGCAATTGTACACTTTTTTTATCTCTTCTTTTGATACAATGACTATTTATTTCAATTGTGTATTTTTACTTTTTCAAGTAAAATTTAAACAATGACTATTTATTTCAACTGTGTATTTTTATTTTTTTTAGGTAAAATCTATAAAACAAAAAATATATTTTTAGAGCACCATAATTTAGAGCTATATAAAAAATTATAGCCAAAATAATTAATTTCAAACTATGTATTTTTATAACTTTTTAGATGCCTTGACTATTTATTTTAATTGTATAAATCTTTATTTTCAGGTTAAATTCAAAAAAGATTAACTAAAACTTTATTATTTTTAGCCAAATAAAAAAATTAGCCTAAATAATGTAGTTCTATCTAAGTTTTATTATAAACTGTATTCGAAAAAAATTATCTAAAAGTAACATACTTAAAAAGGTAAAATATATTTTATTTTTCAAAAAAATGCCAAATATACAGAAAAATCCACGTGGCAGGCGAGTGCACCCACAAAATTTACTACAGCAGCGTCCAGGAGGGTAATGACTCTCAAAAGGCCTAGTTAAAGGGGTAATTAAGACCACAAATAGTTTAAGGTTGTACCTAATAATCCGCGACAAGTTTAGGGGGGTGATAAGGTATTTTGCCTAAAATTTAAGATATGTTGATGGAATATGATTAGAAATATATTAGAATCACTTACCCAAGGTTTGTAATTGAAAATCCGCTCTCCAAATCGCCTCCTACCCTATCTAGGGTTAAAAATAAGAGAATAAGTTTAAAAATCCTGTTTCCCAGCCCTTTAACCAGCTGCAAATATCACATTTGCGACAGGGTTCACATTTGCGAACCCACACAATTGCGAAGCAGAGCTCGCATCTAACAACCTCAGCATTCATCGCAATTGCAAAATAGATGGTCATCGCAAAGGCGAACAATTGTTCGCAAATGCGGACTAAGCTATAATCATGTTGTCTTCACAAATGAGAAGGGGAGGTCGCATTTGCGACAACTGCTACTCTTCTGTCACCTACGCAAATGCGACCCTGATGTTCGCAATTGCGACATTAGAGCACCAGACACCAGTTTTTTACAATTTCAGTGCAAACTATTCCGGAATATGTCCGAAACTTATCCGAGCCGTTGGAGCTCCAAACCAAACATCCATACAAGTCAGAGAACATTATACGAACTCACTCGCGTGATCAAAACACAAAAATAACATCTAAAACTATGAATTGAATACTAAAATGCATGAATTTAAAGTAAAGTTAAAGAATTTCTAATGTTACAACTAAACGTCTGAATCCTATCAAATCAACTCCAAACGAAACCAAATTTTGTAGAAAGCTTCTGGATACCATAATGGACCTATTCCAAGTCCCAAAATCAAATTCCGACCTCGATAGATAAAAGCCTACTTACGATCAAATCTTTGAACTTCAAATTGCCAAATTTCGGCAAATCAATATGAATCAACCTACGGACCTCCAAAATCAATTTCGAGCATACACGAAAGTTTGAAATCGCTGTACGAAGCTATCAAATCCATAAAATATAGATTCGGGATCGTTTTCTCAAAATTCAAAGTTTTGTCGACATTTTGTAATTTAAACTTTTAAGTCAAGAATCAAAGGTCCAAATCAACCGAAAGCTTCCTGGAACAAAACTAACCAAACCTGCAAGTAATAAAATCATAGACACACATGTGTGAAGCAATAAAAAGGATAATGAGATGCAATTACACAAAATGATCAATCAGGTCGTTACACTCATATTTTAATTAGGAGGGTTAACGAAGATGCTCATGTCAATCCCAGTATTAAGCATTGATTAGCTAAAATTGACCACTACCTTTTCAATAAGTCTTTAAATGAATTAATGGTAAAATAGGAAATGAAATTGTCTTCTATTGATATACTAAAAATGACAAGTAAAAAGAAAAATATATTTTTAGAATAGTTCAAACCTCACTTGTGGGCATTGGATCTGTTGTTGTTATTGTATTTTTAAATTAGTGGACAAGTAAAAATAAAAGGAGGGAGTATTTCACGGGTCAATTGATTTTGTAATCCATTACAAATTTATTTTAGTCTTATGAAACCATCTCTTTTTTTACACATGGGATATTTATTTTTACACATAAGAGATCTGTCTTTTACACACAAAATCTAAAAAAGACATTTTTTTAATTTCAATATTGTAAAAAGTCATGGAGGAGTAAAACCTCGTATTTCACAAGGGAGTATTATAGCAAATGTGATGTCCCAATGAAAAAATTTGGAAGAAGGATTTTGTAATGATAGCATCCTAGGAAGCTCAAATATATTTAAGGACAAGGATAAAGCTTTGGAATCTCGAAGAGAGCATTAAACAAGATCTCAAGCTAAAAAGTTGCAAAACAAGGTCATTGAACTTCAGGAAAGATCAAAGAAGTTATTAGTTGGGAGGAAGAGCTTAAGGATAAAGGATATGAGTTATCTAGGTGTTACAATTATTTTATGGCCCAAATTCATGTCCAATAAGAGGTGGATTAGATCCCAAGAAACATCATCTGAAGAAGGTCCAAATCAAGTCATTGTTGGACGAATTTAGCACCTAAAATGTGTCCAAGCTTGCAGCCAATGAAGTCCTATATAAAGCCACGTTTCAACAGCATAAAAAGGACTTACTTGATGTCCAAGAATGGTACAATAGTCGTGCTAGATGTTGAGTGCAAGTTGGTGCCAAGTTGCTTGCAAATTTCCTTCAAGATTTCCAAGATTTTCAAGATTCTATCCAAGATTGGTTTGGGACTTATTTTCATATATTATGGGATTATATTTATTTCTTTGTTAGTTAGTTAAGGTTATGTTTTCCTTTTACTAAGATTTTTGGAATTACTTTCCAAGAATGACTTGGCTTTTGTTTCCTAGTATTTTCCTTTTAAGGTAGTTAGACTTGTTGTCCGAAGTAGTTTAGGATTTTATTTACTTGTTTTTTAAGTAGAATTTCGTGACCCCTATCTATATAAAGGGGTGCATTCTTTGTTTTTAGACATAGATTATTCAGATTATTATCAATAAAAATTGTGAGATTTTTCTTGCACTCTTGTGTGTGGCTACTCTTGGATTTATTCTTTAACCTTCAAAACTCAACTTAAGGTGGTAAGATGAATTCTTCGAAATCTTAGATCACTTCTAAATATTAAAGAAAGGTGATAAGTTTACACTTATTGTTGTTCTTGTTGTTCGAAAGGGTCGAGTTTCACAATCTATCTCTTGTTTTTAACCTCTATCAAAGGCGATTAGTTGTTCGTTAGTTAATTGTTATTGTTAAGATTAACCTTCAAGAATAGACTTCTTGAATTCAATCTATCTTTAATTTCTGCCTTTTTCATTTCTTTATTTTCTTTTAGCTTCCGCATGTTTCTTGATTTTCTTTAGTAATTCTTGAATCCCCTATCGTGTTGTTATCATGTAATTCACAATAGGGCCATCTTCAAAGTTTCATTTTAAAAATATTAGGATAATGAAATGTACATATGGCATTAATTGAAAAATTAAAGACAATTTTTTTCGTTTTACCCTTAATTCTTTAACCCATACTTCTTGAAAAACAAGTGATCAATTTTAGCTAACCAATGGCTGATAATAGAATCGACACAAACCTCTTCGTTAAATCTCTTAATGTCGCATTAAATAAAATATGAAAACTTTACTCCATTTAAAATCATCGTTTTTCTCTTCTTTGAAATATTTCTTTCTTCAGTAGTATTTTTTAAATTGTTTGGCTTCAAAATTTTCTGAATCGTTTAGCTCCAACAAGAATTCGATCTTTTAAACTGAATAAATGAATGAAGTGTTGATATCTGCAAAAAAAAAAAAAAAATGTTGAAACTTAAAACTTAATATTGGCTCTAATAATTACTACTGTGGAATTTGTTTTCAATTAGTAAGACCAAGTATCAATTAATAATGATATTATGGTAAAATATTCATGTAGATCATTATTTCTTAAGGTACGTAAAAAGTTAACAAGTTGAACGCAGGATGTCTAGATTTAAATCACGAAACTCAACTGTTCTATTCAGAGATTCGTTTGATCTCTCTCCATATCCTAGGTTCTTAACATTGTATTTTTAAAATTATAAATTCAAATAATATTTCATGCAAATTTAGTGATGGAATTGGAGAGATAAACTAAATATTGAAGTGAAAGATCTAAAGATAAGTTGAATCGATTTACACTTGCACTAAACTCAATATACTTTTAAAACTTAAAACTATAAGGGTCGTTTGGTGTGCATAAAAATAATGCTGAATAAGGTGTATTAGTAATACTGGTATTAGTTATGCTGGTATTAATTATGCTGACATATTTCTTATCCATTGATTGGTTTGATGTATTAAAGCATTGCACAATTTCTAAAAGAATTATTTGTTTACAAAAATGCCCTCAAAACCAGTCCATCACTCTAACTTTTTAAAAGAAAAATATGTTAGAGAAATATTTTTATATGAAAAAGTTTTAAAAAAATTATTTAATTTGTCTACCTTGTAATATAGAACCAAATATTTATTTATAAAAAAAGGAAAAATGCTAAGTATTTATTTATTTACTAGAGATAATTTTATTTCTCACTATTTGGATTATTTTATTCTAGCATTAATATATTAACTAGCATATTTTAATCAAGCATAAATTTTGAAGGCCAATTTTGTCTTTAACTAAGCTAATGCATGCATTAAAATCCATTACATTGCTAATACCAATGTTTTCTATGGATTAGTTATGCATAGAATAATACCAAATAGGATGTATAATTATTGCCTGCATAACTAATGCACAGGTTCGAAATATCTACCAAACAAGGTATTATTAATACACAAGTTATGCATAGAATAATACCAAATAGGATGTATAATTATTGTCTGCATAACTAATGCACAGGTTCGAAATATCTACCAAACAAGGTATTATTAATACACAAAGCTAATGCATGCATTATTTTATCTAATGCATTCTACCAAACGACCCCTTAGTTCAAATCCACTATTTGTTAAAATTTTAATAAAGCTATATATATATATATAGATCCAGTATCAAAAGTTAAAGAATTCAAATGAACTCATAAACTATAACTATAGCCAAGTAGGTTACTATCAAAATTAAACAACTGATCCAATGATATGCAAATATAAAAAGCTTTTCTTGCAAACAACTCATAATTTACAATCAAAAACAAGAAAAAAATAGGTGTTAAAAGATTATAAGGGCATCAGTTCTCCAAGGTGATATAGCATCAATGAAAAATTCAGACGCAAATTACCCATTTACGATATAATAAGATTCATCATTTGCCCCATAAAACTTCTAATCCTAACAAAAATTAAAAAAGGTCAGTTAAAATGAGGATAATTAGAGATCAGAACCTGTCGGGATTCACTATTTGCATCATAATAATGTATTCAGCGGATTGACAGACTTATGAATTTTATCATCACTTCTTTCCTCCTCAACAAATAATTACTAATTACAAAAATAAAAAATAAAAAATAAAAAATAAAAAATAAGAAACAGTATCACTGAAATTGTAATAGTATTTGATAATCAAGTTGTTTAATTATAAAATTTGAATGTATATCTGCACATTTTACTAATTTCAATTGAAACACTTAACACTAATTGAAAAATAATGACATTTAATAGTTATTATAAATATCAAAATAGTAAAAAAATTACAAGTGCTCAGAACTTCTTAGAGGATTGTGTAAACCATCACAGATCGAAAGTTTCCGACACAAGAAATTTTCATCACAGAGGTTAAATTATTTTTCACCATTATGGTGCTAGGGTTTAAACACAGAGGTTTAAACACAGAGGTCTTAAATTTTCATCACAGAGGTTAAAAAAAAAAAGTAAATTAAACATAAGAGGTTTAATCAAAACGAACGAGACCAATTGATATAAGTCGTCACTGTCCATTAACCATTTCAATGTCAACAAAAATTACCTAATAACAAAAATCAGATTTTTAAATATTCTACATTTTATTTAGCCTAAATGAAATTAAGGAATGAGTCATCAGATAGGAGCGAAAGACTAAAAAGAAGTTTTAAAATCATAAAAGATTTCATTTGAACTATGCTTCTAATCATCATATGACCCAGTAATATAATAAAAGGATTAAAGTGAAAATAAAAAGAAATAAAATATTTACTTGGCCTCATAGAGAAAATTAGGCTAACAACATGTTAAAACTCAGACATATGCTTGTCTATAAAAGAATTTTAATCATTGGCCAAAAGGATATAAACAAAAATAAATTTAAAGAAATTTCAGCTAGAAAAATAAAAGGATTTGTAAGAGATATTGTATCTGAAAGCAAAAGTAGAAGGGGCAGAGCTTACTAACGGACGAACTGAAACTGTAAAACCCTAGATCAGAAGAGAGAATGATAAACCTTAGGGAAGGAAGTTGCTTTTATATGGAGAAGAGTGAAGGGGACTAGGGTTTTATGCTTCGGTTTTGGGCCGCTCACAAAATCGCAATGGTGATGGGCCTATAGTGTGGGCTAACGGCAATTTGCTTTGGGTTATTTGCACAGTATGGCCTTTTTTATGAAGGAATTGACATCGTATAACAATCCTTCACTATAATTGGCATTTTATTGGCCATAAATTTAGGTTGGCACTAGTAGCCCAAAAATATTGGAATAAAATAGCCAAATCCCAAAATACACGATTATACAACCCCTCAAAAATAGGGGGGTTTTAAGATTCTGTCCCACCAATCACGTTTGCATGATGTATTCTTTCAGAAGCGTAACTACCCAATCGACCAAAATAAAACCAAATGCAGAAAATATATTTCCTTCAAAAATCAAAAAGGGTGCAATTTTTCAGCCGTCACGGAAATTGAATATCAAATTTCTGTATTCTGGTGCAATAATTAGTTCTTTCTTTGGCAACAATTTTTATTTTATTTTTGAAGTTCTAAGATATCAGCTGAAGAAGGGTATCAATCTCTATATATAGAATACAGACTCAATGGCTACTTTGCCGATTTTGACACAGCACGGGGGACACTAGGATAGCAACAATCGATTTGTAGATTACTCAGTTAAAGGCGTGGTGATTAGTACCGAAACTAAATTTATTGATTTTGTTTCTACAATTTCAAAACAATTGATAGTTGACACCACAATTAATTTGCTTGAAATCCAGTATAAATGCGATGAAGATTCACCACCAATGATGATACACAGTGAAATGGGATTGCGTGTATATATCGAGTTGAAGAAGAAAAATTATGCGTTTAATGAGTATCTGATGTGTTTAACAGTGAAAGAGAAAGATATGCACGCGTTTAATCGAAACGAGGAACATTCATCTGTATGCCTACAAATTGCCAATACATATGATATACATAACGGGGATACACTACAATTGATTGCGTTTGATAACGCAGATGATCCTGAAGTTGTAGATTTTGATGAAACTCCAATAATAGATGATCCTCTAAATAATACTGTTTCGGAAGGCCAACTTTACAAGGACAAGGAGACACTGATGATGGTGATAAAAAACTATGCTATTCAGAAAAAATTTCAGTTTAAGGTTGATCAATCAAGTCCATCAAGGTATGAATGTATATCTAACTTTAATTGTATACAATCGTCAATTTTTTTATTTTCACTACGCATAATAGTTTATCTTAATTTTTTTACTATTGTGTAAATTTGGATGTTATTAGATACTGCCTGGTATGTGTCAATGACCGTTGCACATGGTTTTTCAAGTCTTCATTGCTAAACAAGTCAAAAATCTTTAGGGTTAGAAAATTCAGTAAGGATCACACATGTTCGGCGAGGGATAGATTGTTTACACAACGTGTAGCTACTGTTCCTATTATTGGAAGAATTATTTGTGATAAATATGTTGATCCTAAAATAATATACACTGCAAAGGACATAATGAAAGATGTGAGTACGTGATTTTTGTTTACACGACAAATACTCCAAAAGAAATCAAAATAAACAACAAATTGTCTCCGTGCATAATTTTGTGAATTTGCCGGTCATTTTTTGTTAGCTATTTGTTGGTTTTGTCCGTGTCTTTTAGTCTTACCAAACAAAAATACAAAAATGTGTCGTATGTAAGTTTAGGATATTATTCTACTATTCGGAATTAATCAAACCATAATTCGATTATTAAAAGGAAAATCACAAAAAAAATGCATCTTTTATTTTATTTTTTCGTCATTAAGTAGTGTTATTAAATGTTAATATGTGTGTTAATGGTTGATTAATGTTTGTATAGTGTTATTGGACAAATTTAATTGGGAGATTAAAGAGGAAAAGGATTTTCGGATTGGGCCAGTCTTAATCAAATCAGAACAAGCCCAAACCAAAATGACCAGCCCAGGTTCCCTTTTATCCGGTCTAGTTAAGCTGGCCATGCAACCATCCAAACGACGTCGTTTGTACCATTCTTAATCTGGACCGTTAATCTCACTAGATTTACGGTCCAGATCACTTACCCGTTACCTGACCCAACCCGATGAAACTGGTTTGACCCATTTCCAGCATGAGAACAAAAGACACCGTTCCTTTCAGTAGAAAGATCACAACCATTGATCATCAACAATCCAACGGCCAACATCCAATCACCCACCCCGTATATAAACCTTCCCCCTTTACCCCGTGCCCTAAACCAAGGACCCCCCTGAGTCGTCTCCTTCACAGACCTAAACCCCCACGGAACCCTAGAGCCGCCCCCCTTTTCCCTTACCATAAACCCGGCGGCATGGACGCCGGTGACCACCACCTTAACACCATAGGACCGCCTCACCACCCTGAACATAGATCTGTTGTCCCTTTGTCACGAATCCCCTCCCACCTTCTCGAATCTTCATTTGAAGATTCGCGAGCCAGACCTCGACTTACACCAAACCCCCCGGATTCACACTAGACAATCCCTTGACCTCCCTCGTGACCAAACCAAGCTTGGTTTGGTCCGAATCTAACCAGGGAAACACAAATCCCAAATCTGCCCCTTAGGAACCCTAGGAACCCTGAGCCCGATCTGTGTCCGTTTGAACTAAATGATTAGGGTCTAATGGACCTTAATCGAAATGTTCTCAGTAGAGAACACTTCGATTAAAGCCCGTTCAACCCCAAGAAAGATCGATTCAAATCCGATATAAGGCTTTCTGATTTTTTAAGGCTTTAAGGTAATTTTTGTTTTCTTTTTCTTTTTCAGTTCATCTTGTCTGTTGTAATTGAATGTCTGTTCATATGTCCAAATGTTTTGTTTAATTTATGTTTTGAATTTTTGTCGACTGTGTTGTCCACCTTGCCCGGACCTCTGTATTTAGTCAAGTTTCTCTTCATTTATTGATCATGTGTATGTGTGTAAGTTGTACAATCAATTGAATTTAAATTTGGTTGATTAATTAGCCCCAGTACAACCTTGTTCAGTCAGTACAATTTGAATCACACGTTGATACTGTTAGATTTCTGATCATTGGTTTTGATTGTATGTGTTACAACTAGTATAGTCGAGTCGATATACGTCGCCAATTAGTTTAGCTTTGAATGATAATAATCTGATTCATGTTATGGTTTTTGTATGAGGTTCTGTCTGAATCCAACTGGGAACTAAGTATAGCTGTTTGTGGATTTGAATCAGAAAACATTTATACTTTAGTTTGTGGTTTTCAGTTCAGCTTGAGTTCTGAATTGATAGCATGTGCACTATAGTGTTTTAATAATTAGAGCAAATGGGACAACATGGGCTGTCAGGCCACCTTCAGGCTGCTCATACCTTGGCCTTAATTTAAATAAGATGATAAAGGGCTGTCAGGGAATCTCATGGGAAGGGTTCTACTTTTAAAAGATGAATGGAAAAACAGCAGAAAAGAAGGGGGTTCTGATGTGTTTAACAGGCTGTAAATGGCCTAATGCTAGGCTATAAATAGAGAGATCACATGGACAAAGAAGGGGACAGACATATACACTGAGAGATACCACAAAAAACAGGCATATACAGATACACATTGAGGGGGGACATACATAGAAACTGATTTTGGAGAGACAGAGATAGAGAGGAGATACAGATAGAGAGATACACACATACACACACAGACACAAATACACACACACATACAAAGAGGTGCTGAAATTAGTCAGAAATAGCTTTGAATAAGAAAGAGGGGTTTCAGAAATCAGAGAGGGAGATTAGAAAAGAAATTTTTGTTTGCCTGGAACTGAAAACACTGTTTCTTTCCTCATTTTTTCTACCTAAAGTTCAGCATTTAGTTTGTTATTGGTTCTGTCAAGATTTAGGATTTTCCTTTGAGTATTTGAAAGAATCAACATTGAGTACTGTATCATCGGGTTACTGTTTTGGTCTATTCTGCCTGGGATTGCCATTTTTGCTTTGTCGTTGCTGCTATCTGTTGCTGCTACTGCTGATTCTCCCTATCTTCTTTTTCTTCTGTTGATATTCAACGTTCAGGTACACATTTAAACCTCACATTGATGAAGAAGTCGAAAGCATGAAATGAAGATGCAAAGGAATTTAATCAGTCGTTGCTTTACTTACAGCTTTGTAAATATTGCCAAAATTGTGTAATTCTTTAATTTGTAGCCTAATAGAGAATATCTTAGTAAGTGTGTACTTAATGGAAGCTACTTGGGTCTAGAAATTGCAAAATGGTTCGCTTAGTAGTATACATGACATAGTTATATAATTTATGGAATGTGTAATCGCTTAGTATAATTGTTAATTCAAACTCTTTCTCCAGTCATGCTTTAAATATGTAGGGTGGATGGCTTTTAAAATTTTGCCAAATATGATACAATTTTAAATTCTTGAATTTCAGCTTCATTAGGCAGTTCATAGGACGAGTTTCCGAATACCATTGGTAGCATCCTCTAATAAGTAATTCTATTAATCTTGTTAAAAGGGGCTAATCTAAATTTAACTTAAGGTTGTTTGGAGTAAGTATAGCATTCCATCAATCTTGTATGTTAATTTCCTTTTTTATCAAATTAAGAACATGTTCTATGAAGTATAGCATTCTTCATTCTTTGGTAAACAATTGATCAGATGATTAACAAGAATCCGGATTTGGCCAAAGCATACAATTGAATTAGCATGTATCTTTTTCTTCTATTTTTTAGAGACAAACATATTAGAAATGTAGTCGCTTTAGGATATCCCTTCTAAAATAATGAGATGAGCCTCGCCGAACAAAAAATGCAAATTGCGGGATCCTCAATGATTGATCATAATAAATACTTAGAATTCGGGAAAGACCGTTTTAGTGAATTTCACTGTCTTCCCCAAAGATAATAACGCGTTAAACTCTTTAGGTGCGAATTAATTAAATTACATTCTTAAATTCGGGTGCGCATTCATGTGACCCAAATTCAAATCCCAACGAAGTCGAAATGTGTTAATAACTACGGGTGCATTGATTGTGACGTGGTTCGAGATGCATTTTCACGACGTTGCAATTCTATAAAAATAAATGATAATAATAAAAGCGGTTTTAAATTCAATAAAAGCACATAAGTCACAACATGTATTTAAATCAGATATTTAGCCATTATAACAATTTAAGCGACCGTGCTAGAACCACGGGATTCGAGGGTGCCTAACACCTTCCCTCGGGTCAACAGAATTCCTTACTTAGAATTTCTGGTTCGCAGACTTTTTTTGGAAAGTCGAATATTTTCCTCGAATTGGGATTCAAGATAAACCGGTGACTTGGGACACCAAAAGCCAAACCTTTCCCAAGTGGCGACTCTGAACTAAATAAATAATCCCATTTCGAATATTGTCACTTAAATTGGAAAAACTCCCTCGCGCATCTTAACCATTCGGGGGCGGGCGCGCAAAAAGGAGGTGTGACAGCTCTGGCGTCTCTGCTAGGGATTTATTCTAACCCAGAACCACTGGTTCAGGGTTCAAGAATTCAAGCTTAGAATAATTGTTATATTTGGCTTTATTATCTGATATTTATTACATGTTTTGACATAACATGCTAAATGTTGTCTTTTACCGCTTTGATATTATCTGAACTGTATATAAACTGTGCCGAAACCCTTCTCTCTTCACCTCCGGGGATGTGCTTACTGGTTGAGACTCCCTATTTTGTTAGTGTCAATACCTGAAATAAGAAAGAGGACGGACAAGTTACGAAGCCGGATGGCCTTTTGGTTCCCGGTAAGTTGCCCCCTCCTCGACTCGAGTCGTCCGCTCGGGTACACAGTCTAGAACATATACTTAGGTTATAAACCTAGTATAACGAAACTTCATGCCGGATCCCTAGTAGGAACGTTTATTTGCATCATGTTGCATTCGACCTAGGGGACTCAACACAGGGGTTGGGTCCGTTTAGGACAGACAACCTGAAATGAAAAGACCATCCTGCTGCATCCCGTTTGTTTTGCGCATCTATTTGCTTCGGGTCTGCATGCTGACCGGTTTCCAAAAGTTTCAAAAAAAAAAGAATAGCAGCGTAGGGAGATAATTACTTATTTTTGGAAAAATAAAACCAATGTCCAAGTAATGTTGAAACCTCGCCGGAATTTTCTTAAAAAAAATGAAAATATAGTTTGTCTTTTAGTTTTGATTTATTCCTTTTAATCACTTTCAAAATCCAAAATATATATATAAATAAAAAAAGGGGAAAAAATTCAAAAAAAAATTATGGTTTCATTTGTAGTATCTCTTTAAAAGATTTTCAAAATTTCAATAAAAAATGAAAAAAGAAGTTTAAATGTATAAATATTTCCTTAGTCTCTTTTCAAAAAAAAATATATAAAATAAAATAAAAATATATATAAAAATAGTTATTCCTCTTTTCTTTAAAAGATTTTATTTGTTTCCCCTATTTCTGACCGAACTACACCGGTTTGATTCTCACCGGATGTGAGATACGTAGGCAACCCCCATCGGGTTCAACCCCACCTTTTGCTAAGATAGCCGAAACCAATAAAAAAAATGACAAAATGTCGCCACTTTTATAAAGAGTCGGGTGAGGCCGTTTTTTGTAAAAACAGCCGAATGTTCCCAAGCGGGACGCCGGAAGGCTGACATTGCATAAACGGCCATCTTCGGTCATCATTTTTGATCGGTTGGTCCTCGCAGCCTTAAAGTCTTTATTCTCGAAGTACTAAAAGGCCGCATTTTGGAAATCGAGTTCGTCGTTTTGAAATAATAATAATAATAATAATAATAATAAAAATCTTGAAAAAATCTAGATAGTTTTATTTTGAATCTAATAAAAGTCTTTTTATTAGCATAATCACCCTAATAAATGTGCAGGATGAGCACGATACAAAACGAACCCTTTTCAATAATGACCAAGATCCCTTTTGAGTTGCGATTATGGTGGAACGACTTAGGCAAGGAGGGGCAAGACAAAGTAAGGAAATATCTGAAAGATCTCCCGGATTTACTAGACATTCAGCCTCGGGGTGATATTATCAGATCATTGGTCACTTGCTGGGATTCAGCGCACAATGTATTTCATTTCTCAGACTTTGAGCTCACCCCGACGTTGGAAGAAATAGCGGGATACATTGGAGGTGATGAAGCTCCGTTAAGGTTCAAATACTTGATTGCACCTAGAGCCGTCACGGTACACCGGTTTCTGGATTTCTTAAAAATACCCCGAACATTTCACCATCCAAATCTTGCCAAAGGTTTCTGCAGTTTCCACCTCATGTATGCTAGATACGGCCACGAGAGCGGGTTCAATAAGCCGAATTTCAAACTATGTAGTAGAGGCAACCGACAAAAGTGGGACGAACACAGGCTGTTAGCTTTTATGACAGCCTTTTTGGGTCTTATAGTGTTCCCAAGGAAAGACGGAAACATCGATCTAAAAGTAACTGGGGTCGTCAGTACTTTGCTCACCCAAGATAAAAGTACTCTGGCACCTATGATTATGGCTGACATTTTCCGGGCTCTCACTGCTTGCCGAGCCAGGGCCGACTTTTTCGAAGGATGTAACCTACTGTTGCAAATGTGGATGACCGATCATTTATGCTACCGCTCCCCGCTTTTGGGTTACGGTTCGCCCGAAAAAACTTGTATTGGAGAATTCTACACAAGAATCAAAGGGTTCAGTCTACCCGAGGGAGTCACAGCATGGACCTCATTTCTCCGAACTCTCACTGCCAACCAAATCCAGTGGACGCTCGGATGGTTACCCGTTGAGGAAATCTTATACATGCCGGCAACCAGGCCCCACTTTCTGTTAATGGGACTTAAAAGCATCCAACCCTATGCACCGTATCGGGTTTTGAGGCAACTTGGGAGGTATCAAGTAGTACCAAAAGATGAAGATCTGAGTACTCAAGTGATTGAAATCAGCCCAGACGGTCATTTCCCCGAAGAGGAAGTTCGCCAAATCTGGAGTGAGTGCCAACATCTGACAGCAAACACTTGTGTGATGGATACAGCAAAAGGGGAAGTTGCCCCAGGGTATCACGCTTGGTTTAGAGGTGACCTGTCTTGCGAGAGACCAACTAAGAGACCTCATCTCAAAGATTTCGTTGAGTCGTCCCAAGGGCAATGGAACTTGTTAGCAAAAGAAAAGGGGTATCGGGCAGAGATCAGTGATTTGAAGCTACAAATTGACAGTCTGAAATTCAATAACAGCATATACATCGCTTCGGATCGAGGCAAAAGGAATAGATTGATCCAAGAGAATGAAAAACTTAAGGCCCAAATCCAGGAATTGAGATTGGCTCTTGATGAACAGCCCAGAAGTCGATCAGACAAGCAGTTGATAAAAGGTTTGAAAAGAGAAGTCAGGGAATGGCGAGATGGTTTAGAAGAATCTGAAAATGTCATGGCAGAACTCAAAGCACAGTGGGGTACAAGAACAGATAAGCATCGTCGATACTTGAACCAACTGAAACGTGACCACGAGAAAACTGTTGCTAAAATGAAGAGAGAGATGGCTACACTTGAGGTTAAAGCAGCTAAACAGGCCGAGGATTTCCATTTGAGAGCAGATACTGTTACGACATGTTAGCCCAAATGAAGACAGAAGTGCGGCAACTGAAGAATCAACATATACAAGATTCTCAGGTTTTAAAAACGTGCAGTGATCAGATGAAACGCCTGCTCATAGAAAAGAAACAAACCAGAGATAGGATCGGGACCATTGCCCACGCCATCATCAGACGATGTCTACGTTGTGAGAACATGCCCAGCGTTACCATTCTCTCGGCAGTGATAAGTTATGTCAATCAGACCATGCATGAGTTGGAGCAACTTGAAAGGGATCTCACACCTAGGACCGCGGCGAGGCCGAACGATGCCCCGCGGGCACCAATTTTAAAAACCATAATGTATTCATAGGTCGAGTCTGTATCTTAACATCTTCTGTCTATCTTTTCGCATCAGGGTGTTTTAGTCTGTTTGAGTCTATGTTTATTTTCAAGTTTTGTTTTTCCTTTTTCGAAATATTGCTTGTAATAGATCATTTCAGTAATAAAATGTGTGTTTCTTTTACATTCATCTGTTTTTGAACTACGTAATGATCTGATTCATGTGGCATTGTGATACGTAGGCAATCCTCATCGGATCCGGTCGCATTTTAACCACAAAAATTGAAAACAGTAACAAAAGGAGAAAGAAAGAAAGAAAAACATAATAAAAAAATAAAAAAAAAAGAAAAAAAAAAAAGAAAAAGGGGAATCCTAAAAGGAAGCTGGAATGACGCATGCTTTCGTCGCAAACATGTAGGAATCCACTTAACTGTATAGGTGCATCATGCCCGAACGTGAGATTGCCTATCTGTTATTTGTTTCGAATTAAACCGTTCATTTGTCGTTGAGTTCCTCCAGGTTTTGGAAAAGGCGGTTGGTTTGGTGAAAGTCTGGCCTCGCACTCATACTTCACGAGGTCGAAAGGGAGTGTTCAATTACCTGTTATTAAGTCAGGAGGCGGTGCTCACACTTATTTCACAAGGTCAAAAGGAAGCATAGAAATGTCTGCAGAAATTCCTTTACCAACAGTTCCTGTTTCCGAGGAAAGTTCGATCTCGGCCGTCCTCACACCCGAGTCCGCAACTGCGGAGGAAAATAGAATCCTGCGGCTCCGCATGTTGGAAATGCTGGACGACTGGAATAACGGAAAAGAGCCACCAAGTGTCGTCCCTGGATTCCCTGAGTTATTCTCCAGGACAAGCGGGACCTATAATGTCCCCATAAGCTATCCTGCTACCCCGTTCGGATACCCAGCCATTTCGGCCTTCTCTGCTGGATCGCCCTCTGATTCTCATCCCCGGATATCAACAACAGATGCAAACACAAACATCTTTACTGCACCACCCTGCCCGATCGCGGCACAACCTGCTACGTACAAGCCAAATTTTGACTCATCCTCGTTTACATTCCAAGCACCGTCTTTCTCAATGGAACCAACTCGGTTCGTCACTAGCACTCATCCTCCACAGCCTCAGTGCGAGTTTGCACCTATGCAGGATCAAAACCCCAAAATGGCTGAACAAGAAGAGATGGCCAAAAGAATGAGAAGCCTTGAGCAGAGTTTGAAGAACATGCAAGGTTTGAGCGGACAGAAGAGCGTCTCCTACATCGATCTATGCATGTTCCATCACGTGCACCTACCAGTGGGTTTCAAGACCCCAAAGTTTGAGAAATACGACGGGCACGGTGACCCCATTGCTCATCTCAAGAAATATTGCAACCAATTGCGGGGAGCCGGCGGAAAAGAGGAATTGCTAATGGCATATTTCGGGGAAGGTCTGGTAGGAATAGCCTCGGAATGGTACATGGACCAGGACATATCCCGGTGGTATATATGGGATGATCTCGCTAGAGATTTTGTGAGACAATTCCAGTATAACATCGACATTGCACCAGACCGAAATTCTCTGTCAAACTTGAAGAAGAAACCTTCAAAAAGCTTCAGAGAATATGCTATTAAGTGGCGCGAGCAGGCGTCAAGGGTGAAGCCTCCCATGGACGAGATAGAAATGGTCACCACTTTTCTCCAGGCTCAAGAGTCCGACTATTTCCAAAACATGATGTCAGCCATGGGAAAGCCTTTCGCAGAAGCGATTAAGATTGGAGAGATGGTGGAGAATGGGCTGAAAACGGGTAGGATTTTGAGTCAAGCAGCCATAAGGGCAACCTCCCAAGCCGTCCAAAGCGGGTCCGGAGGAATGGCAAGAGGGAAGAAAAAGGAAGAAACGGCCATGGCAGCATCAGAAGCAAGGGAATATCGTAATCCCAGGCCCCGTTTTCCAGAAAGGACCCCACAACACTACTACCCCCACCAAAACATGGCATATGCTCCTCAACCCTACATGGTCATGAACACTCAGCCTTATATCCATCCACCACAACAAGCCAACCGAGGCCAAGCTCCATCTCCCAGAAATCAGCCTCCATACCGCAACCACTATAACCCATAGCCTCCTCAAAATAACTTCCGCCCTCAGGAACCACCTAGAAGGCGGACTTTCACGCCTATCGGTGAGCCATACTCTACTTTGTTCCCGAAGCTAGTCCAGTTGGGTTTCTTGCAGCCGGTCCCTCAGACAAGGCACAATCCGGCATCACCTTCTTACAAAGCCGGTGTTAGATGCGCCTATTATTCAGGAGCGAAAGGGCACGATACAAATGACTGCTGGGCTTTGAGAAGAGTAGTCGAGAATTTAATAGAGCAAGGGAAAATAGTGCTAAGGGACGAGGAGGTCCCAAATGTGACTAACAATCCATTACCTGCTCACAATAATGGGCCGCTGATCAGAATGATTTGCGAAGACAAAGAATTTGACCCTGCTTTGAAAGCTATAATCGCCATTGTCGACGCAAGGGAAAAGCCCGAAACAGCCCAGAAACCAGAAAAAAGGGAAAAAGTCGGTACTGTAAAGTGCGAGCCCGAAAAGAAGGTGGAGAAGAAGGCGATTCCTGTAAAGAATGGAGTTATTTACATCCCACGAGGTCGAGCAGAGAAGCCGCAGAGCTTCGAGGTCAAAAGGGCAAAACCTATGTACGTACCAAAGGGGGCCTATGTGGTCCGGGGGACGATTCAACCACCTCGACTGAATGAGCCAGTGGTTATCGGACGCGTGCCACAAAAGCCGATGACAAACCCGTCCACAGTACCGTGGAACTATCAGAGGACGTTGGTAACATACAAAGGTAAAGAAGTCACGGGAGAACTTCCGGAAAATACTTTCGTTGGAAAGTATTCGAACACTCAAGAGCTAAACAACGCCACACGGAGACGCTTCCCACCAAAGAAGCCTGTAAGCGTTGAAGAAGCGGAAGTTTTCTTCCAACAAATGAAAATGCTAGACTACGAAGTGGTAGATCAACTACGCAAATGCCCTGAGCAAGTGTCCATGCTATCACTACTGATGAGGTCGGCCGAGCACCAAAAGATCTTGCTCAAGACCCTGAATGAGACATACGTACCAGTTGAAACCTCAGTCGAACAACTGGAACGGATGACGGAAAGGTTCTTCGCCGTTAATCAGGTCTCCTTCAGCAAGAACGACTTACCCCCAGAGGGAGCGGCACACAACAAAGCCTTGCATCTAACAGTTAAATGCGAAGACTACTACGTCAAGCGGGTAATGTTGGATGGGGGTTCAGGTGTTGACATTTGTCCGCTCTCCACGCTACAGAGAATGGAAATTGGGATCGGAAGAATCCGCCCCAATAATGTCTGTGTAAGGGCTTTTGACGGCATCAAGAGAGACACCCTTGGGGAAATAGACTTGGCTTTGACTATAGGGCCAGTAGAGTTTGAAGTAACTTTCCAAGTGCTTGACATGGATACGTTGTACAATTTTCTCCTCGGCAGACGTTGGATTCATGCGGCGGGGGCTGTACCTTCCACTCTTCATCAAATGGTGAAGTTTGAGCACGAAGACCGGGAAATTGTGGTCCACGGAGAAGACGAACAGTCTATATATCAGGACCCATCCATCCCATATCTTGAGCCAAGGGAAGGGAGCGAGAACACTGTCTATCAGGCTTTTGAAGTTGTGTTAGCAGAGCAGCATGAAGAGGGAGGACCTTGCCCCCAATCTTTCTTGTCTAACGCCTCGGTTATGGTGGCTAAAGAGATGATCCGGCACAGATTCAGGCCAGGGAAAGGGCTCGGACGAACATTGCAAGGAATAACGGAACCCATCACCTTGCCTTCCGCCAAGAAACTTTTTGGGATAGGTTTTCAACCCACTCCAGAAGATAAAGAATGGGCAAAGAAGAGGAAGAATGGGGGTTGGAAACTGCCTCGGCCACTGCCGGATTTATATGAAACCTTCGTCAGACCAAGATACACTGAAGAAGAAGACAATGAGGTTTTCACGGCTGAGAAAATCGAGGAGATATGTGGGGCAATGGGAGAAATGCTCTATGAGGCTCACATGGTTCAACCAGGAGAAGGAACCAGCACCGCCGAGATGATATATATGGGGCCAAACGCCAAACTTCGAAACTGGGAGGCCACGCCATTCCCGACTATGCAGAAGTCCGGGTAGACCTGTCCTGCCACCTTTCCTGCATCATGAGTTATCTCCAAGATATAACTTGGATGTTTCTTCCCTTCAATTGTTGTTTTGAATTCCCGAGTTGTAAACATTGTTGTCTTCCAAAATTCCAAGAAAAAAAAAAGAAAAAAATCGTCATTGTTTTCTCATTTTTCCCTTTTGTTCTGATTTTGTTATTTTTTTCCTTTATCTTTTCTTTCAATTATAATAATGTGGCTTTAAATATTACATGCTTGCGGACTTCACGCCCAGATCACAATTAGCTATTTAATTGTGAAATAATGAACCCAGAACCAGAATATGATGAAGAAGAGGCTTTTAGGGAAATAAACCGAGAGTTGGAACATTTTGAGAATAAACCTAAGTCAAATCTGAATGACACCGAACCGGTTAATTTAGGAACTCCTGAAGAAATCCGGGAGACCAAAATAAGCATTCATACGGACAAGCAAACGCGAGATGCGATAATTCAACTTCCTTTTGAATTTAAAGATGTGTTTGCTTGGTCATACGATGACATGCCGGGACTAGGTGTTGATCTAGTGTTTCATAAATTGCCAATTCACCCTGATTATCCTCCAGTTCAACAAAAGCAACGAAAGTTCAAAACTGAGATCAGTGACAAGATTAAAGAGGAGATCACCAAGCAGCTGAAAACGGGAGTGATTCGGGTAGTCCAGTATACAACATGGTTGGCAAATGTGGTTCTAGTGCCGAAAAAAGATGGGAAGACTCGGGTATGTGTGGACTATCGAGACCTGAATAGAGCGAGTCCCAAAGATAATTTCCCATTGCCCAACATCCACATCCTTGTCGATAATTGCGCCAAACATGAGATCCAGTCTTTCGTAGATTGTTACGCTGGGTATCATCAGGTATTGATGGATGAAGAAGACGCCGAGAAGACTGCCTTCACCACGCCTTGGGGCACTTACTGTTATCGGGTTATGCCATTTGGTCTGAAGAATGCTGGGGCAACTTACATGAGAGCCATGACTGCCATTTTTCATGACATGATGCATCAAGAAATAGAGGTGTACGTGGACGATGTGATAATCAAATCCAGGACGCAGGATAATCACATCCAAGACTTGAGGAAGTTCTTCGAGAGACTGTGGAAGTACGACTTGAAGCTGAACCCAGCCAAATATGCTTTCGGAGTCCCATCGGGCAAGCTTTTGGGCTTCATAGTGAGCAGGAGAGGTATCGAATTAGATCCAACAAAGATAAAATCTATCAGGGATCTACCTTCCCCAAGAACGAATAAAGACGTGATGAGTTTATTGGGTAGGTTGAACTATATCAGTCGATTCATTGCCCAGTTAACTAGCACGTGTGAGCCCATATTTAAGCTATTGAGGAAAGATGCGACGATCAAATGGACGGCTGAGTGTCAAGAAGCTTTTGACAAAGTCAAAGAATATCTTTCAAATCCCCCAGTTTTGGTCCCACCAGAGCCAGAAAAACCACTGTTCTTGTATCTGACAGTCTTGGAAAATTCTTTCGGTTGCGTCCTCGGGCAACATGACATAACCGGAAAGAATGAACAAGCAATCTACTACTTGAGCAAGAAATTCACCAGCTACGAGGCCAAGTACACTCTGCTGGAAAGAACATGTTGCGCTCTGACGTGGGTTGCTCAAAAGCTGAGACATTATCTCCAAGCTCACACTACTTTCCTGATAAGCAGGCTAGATCCTTTGAAGTATATATTTCAGAAACCAATGCCTACTGGAAGACTGGCCAAGTGGCAAATCGTGCTTACCGAATTCGACATAGTCTATGTCACTCGCACGACAATGAAAGCCCAGGCGCTAGCAGATCATTTGGCCGAAAATCCAGTCGATGAGGAATACCAGCCTTTGAGTACCTATTTTCCAGATGAAGAAATAAACACCGTAGAAGTGGTCTCGGAAAATGCCCATGTTTGGAAGATGTTCTTTGATGGAGCCGTAAACGCCAAAGGTGTAGGGATTGGGGCAATTTTGATCTCGCCCTCTAGTCAGCATTATCCAGCCACAGCTAGACTGCATTTCTTTTGCACAAACAATACAGCTGAGTATGAAGCCTGCATCATGGGCATGCATATGGCGATCGATCAGGATGTCGAAGACTTACTGATTATGGGAGATTCAGACCTGATTATCCGACAAGCCCAAGGTGAATGGGAAACTCGGGATGTCAAGCTTATTCCTTACCGACAGCATGTGGAAGACCTCGGCAAGCGTTTTAAATCAATAGAGTTCAGGTATATCCCGCGATGTCACAATGAACTAGCAGATGCACTTGCTACCTTGGCTTCGATGCTACCCTACCCAGGCAACGCCCATGTCGATCCCTTGGAAATCCAAATCAGGGAAAGACACGGTTACTATAACGTAATCGAGGCAGGATCATGCATACAGCCATGGTACCATGATATCAAGAGGTTCTTGAAGGACACAAGAATACCCCGATCATGCTACTGGAGATCAAAAGAGAACCATTAGGCGGCATGCAAGTGGTTTCTTTTTGAGCGGTGAGTTGTTGTATAAGAGGACCCCGGACCTCAATCTACTAAGATGTGTTGACGCCGAGGAGGCAAGGAAGATCATGAACGAAGTACACGCAGGAGTGTGCGGACCTCACATGAACGGGTATGTCTTGGCAAAGAAAATCCTTCGAGCAGGTTATTACTGGATGACCATGGAAAAGTACTGTTTTGGCTTCGTTCGGAAGTGTCATCAGTATCAGGTGCACGGTGATTTGATTCATGCACCTCCCACAGAGTTACATCCCATGTCTGCACCTTGGCCATTTGTTGCATGGGGCATGGATGTCATTGGACCAATCGAGCCGAAGGCCTCAAATGGACATAGATTTATACTGGTTTCCATCGACTACTTCACAAAATGGGTAGAGGCTATCACTCTCAAGTCGGTCACTAAAAAAGCTGTAGTGGATTTTGTGCATTCAAATCTTATCTGTCGTTTCAGTATTCCTGCAACTATCATCACAGATAACGCAGCAAACCTGAATAGTCACTTGATGGGAGATGTATGCGAGCAATTCAAAATAACGCATAGGAATTATACTCCTTATCGGCCCAAGGCCAATGGCGCTGTAGAAGCAGCAAACAAGAACATCAAAAAGATTTTGAGTAAGACGATCCAGAGTTCCCGACAGTGGCATGAACAGCTACCCTTTGCATTATTGAGATATCGCACTACATTACGCACGTCAGTAGGGCCAACCCCTTATCTTTTGGTTTATGGGACCGAAGCTGTGATACCAGCAGAGGTAGAAATTCCTTCGCTTCGAACCATTGTCGAAGCAGAGATCGAAGACAGCGAGTGGGTTAAGACTCGATTGGAGCAGTTGACTTTGATTGACGAGAAACGAATAGCTGCAATTTGTTACGGGCAGTTGTACCAACGAAGAATGGCTCGTGCTTACAACAAGAAAGTCCGATCCAGGAATTTCGAAGTGGGTCAACTGGTACTAAGGCGCATTCTGCCACATCACCAGGAAGCAAAAGTGAAATTTTCTCCAGACTGGAAAGGCCCATACATCATCAGGAAGATCTTGCCGAGAGGAGCATTGTACCTGGGTGATATTGAAGGAAATGATCCCGAAACAGTGGTAAATGCGGATGCAGTCAAAAGATACTACGTCTGAGTGACACCCCAACAATCCTGACACATTTGAAATGATGGAGGTTTTATTCCCACTACCCCAAACATTATCAACTCTCTCTACAAGCCTTTGAGCCGGTTACAGTTCTTTGGTTACCGCAAAAAAAAAAACAAACGAAACAAAACATTGATCGAGGCCTGAACTACGTCTAACTTGATTCCGAAAGGATACGTAGGCAGCTTCTCTCTGAGGTTCAGTCACACCAACAATAAAATCCCATTTACCCTGAAATTGAAACCGGGGCACGTCAAGCGGCTTAGAAGTCGTAGTATCATCTACTTTTCTTTGCCAAGCACAAGCCTTTCAGATCAATTACCAAAGGTAGCGGGAAGCCAAGAAGCGTCACGAATGGATACCGGTACACTGTAAATTGAGAGAAATAAAATGAGAAAGTCTCGTCAGTGAAAACCTTCGGGCACTGCGAGGCGACGGGAGTAGAGAAACCAAAATGAGAGAGCTTGTGTAGTAAAAACTCGCAAAGAGTGCTATCGAGAGACATCAAGGAGGGAAATGAGAGAGGTCAGCCAGCGAAAACCCGCAAAGGGCGCTGTTGGCCGAAAGAACGACTCCACCCAAGGAGGTCTCGGCAAAGTTCCACCGGTTTGGAAACACAGATCCATTTTGATTCGAGAGGAAATGCAAGTTCATTGAAGGTCAGGCGTCCAGTCCAAAGAGCATGTCATGTCCATTTAAAGTCAGCATTGTCTTCCTCAGATAAGTCTTTCTTGTCCCGAAAGGGACACTCCTTTTCTGAAGTTTGCTTTCTCCTTTCTTTGTTTTTCTTCGAATCCCTTTCATTTTTAACCCTAAGTTCCAGATATACCGGAAAGGACAGGTGGCAGGGTTGGTTTCACGGAATTCCGTTTCGCAAGGGAAATGCCCTGTTTCGTTGGTACGTTTGTCCAAACCTGATGAATCATGATGTCTGACTGCATTTAAAGTAAAGCAAAAAAAAAAAAAGAGAAATTTCCCCAGCAAGCCCGCTTTGTACAAATCCCCACAGAGATTCCCTTTGTACAAATCCCCACAGAGCCCCCCTGTAAAAATTCCCCAGCGAGCTTGCCCCAACAAATCCTGGCAAGTCCGCTTTGCAACAAATCCCCAGCAAGTCCCCCTTGTACAAATCCCCACAAAGCTTCCCCTTGTACAAATCCCCACAGAGTCTCCCCAATAAAACCCCCGTTGAAAAATCTCCAAGCAAAACCGGATGGAAAAACCAAAGCCTTACAAGGCAAATCATCACAGAATCTGGAAACGTAGGCCTGAGCAGTCTAAAGGGTTTTGCCATTTGAATCCAAATCAATGGCAGAGTTTATCAACAGAAATAAGGTCGCAGCAAAGCAACTGGAACAATCAAGGTCACCGAACCAACCACCATTTCCGAGCTAACAATTATTCTTTGTTTGAAAAGTTGAAACAGGTATGATCCAAGACAACCGTGCAAGAAGCAGGTGTCACCCAAAGAAGAAAAGAAACACATGAGTGCAAAAAGCAGTTTGGCAATAAGGAATCCACTCGAAAGGGAAGTTTCCACAAAATTCTCTTTTACATTTTTACTAAAACAAGGAAAACTCAAAAAAAAAAACGGTTCAGTTAGTATCCCCAGAGCATTGTCTGTTAGTCAGCATTAGGGCTCCAACCCTAAACTGAACTTTTCCCTTTAGTCAACATTAGGGCTCCAACCCTAAACTGAACTTTCCCCAGTTAGTCAGCATTAGGGCTCCAACCCTAAACTGAACTTTTCCATTTAGTCAGCATTAGGGCTCCAACCCTGAACTGAACTTTTTCATTTCCGCCAGCATTAGGGCTCCAACCCTGAACTGAGCATTGTTCTGTTAGTCAGCATTAGGGCTCCAACCTAAACTGAATTTTTTCCATTTAGTCGGCATTAGTGCTCCAACCCATGAACTGAACTTTTTCCATTCCACCAGCATTAGGGCTCCAACCCTGAACTGAGCATTGTCTGTTAGTCAGCATTAGGGCTCCAACCCTAAACTGAACTTTTCCCTTTAGTCAGCATTAGGGCTCCAACCCTAAACTGAACTTTCCCCAGTTAGTCAGCATTAGGGCTCCAACCCTAAACTGAACTTTTCCGTTTAGTCAGCATTAGGGCTCCAACCCTGAACTGAACTTTTTCATTTCCGCCAGCATTAGGGCTCCAACCCTGAACTGAGCATTGTTCTGTTAGTCAGCATTAGGGCTCCAACCCTAAACTGAACTTTTCCATTCAGTCAGCATCAGGGCTCCAACCCTGAACTGAACTTTTTCCATTCCGGTAGCATTAGGGCTCCAACCCTGAACTGAGCATTGTCTGTTAGTCAGCATTAGGGGTTCCAACCCTGAACTGAACTTTTCCATTCAGTCAGCATCAGGGCTTCAACCCTAAACTGAACTTTTTCCATTTAGCCAGCATTAGGGCTTCAACCCTGAACTGAGCATTGTCTGTTAGTCAGCATTGGGGTTCCAACCCTGAACTGAACTTTTCCATTCACTCAGCATCAGGGCTTCAACCCTGAACTGAACTCTTTCCATTTAGCCAGCATTAGGGCTTCAACCCTGAATTGAGCATTTGTCTGTTAGTCAGCATTGGGGTTCCAACCCTGAACTAAACTTTTCCATTCACTCAGCATCAGGGCTTCAACCCTGAACTGAACTCTTTCCATTTAGCCAGCATTAGGGCTTCAACCCTGAATTGAGCATTTGTCTGTTAGTCAGCATTGGGGTTCCAACCCTGAACTGAACTCTTTCCATTTAGCCAGCATTAGGGCTTCGACCCTGAACTGAGCATTGTCTGTTAGTCAGCATTGGGGTTCCAACCTTGAACTAAACTTTTCCATTCAGTCAGCATCAGGGCTTCAACCCTAAACTGAACTCTTTCCATTTAGCCAGCATTAGGGCTTCGACCCTGAACTGAGCATTGTCTGTTAGTCAGCATTGGGGTTCCAACCCTGAACTGCACTTTCCCATTTAGTCAGCATCAGGGCTCCAACCCTGAACTGAACTCTTTCCATTTAGCCAGCATTAGGACTCCAACCCTGAACTGAGCGCTTTTCCGTTTAGCCAACATTAGAGCTCCAACCCTAAAACTGAGTATTCTTACCTTGTGGCAATATTAGGGATCCAATCCCGGAGTTGCATTTTGTAGACCAGAATTTTCCAATCCCTTCATCAATTCTATAAACTTCCTGGCAACTGACTCACGAAATTTTCCTAGTAGAACTGGGGCAGAAAATTTCGTCCGTTTGTTTTTCCCCGCAGGTCTAACCTCGAGGCGCATGGATCGAGACGACCCACGAGATGAGTCTCAACCCAGAATAAAGAAAAGAAGAAAAAGAAGAAAAAAAAAAGAAAAAAAAATGTTTCGAGATACTTGGAATAACGAAGGACGGATCGCCCCAAGATTCGATCAAGGTCCCGAATTCTACCAACCCCGTCTCACTCAATATCGCAGAAATAAACAGGCGCCTACAACTTGCAAGCATCAAGATTCAGATCGAAGTCTACAAGAAACATCAGCTAAGACCCGAGATCAAGTTTCAAAAGAATCATAGATAGGAATCTTGTAACTAGCAGTTGACAAGCATAAGTAATTAGTTCAGTTTCAATTTTCCTTTGGTTGTAATAAGGCGGTCAGTAAAGCGACTGTGGCAACAGCAACAGCAGTAACAGCAAGCATTGCAATCCCATGGTAGTCCCAGTTACCAAAGTTTCCCGAACTACATTGACCTGATTCCTGTTTACCCCAGGATATGTAGGAAATCTTCGAAGTAAAGATTCGGTCAAATCTGTCAAATGTTGCTTCACACGGAGTATTCCAATAGACAAAATCGCTCATATCCGCTCACTTTATCTTTGTACGGAAACTCTTCGCGTTTTCGCACAAAGAGGGGCAGCTGTGAGCACGTGATTTTTGTTTACACGACAAATAGTCCAAAAGAAATCAAAATAAACAACAAATTGTCTCCGTGCATAATTTTGTGAATTTGCCGGTCATTTTTTGTTAGCTATTTGTTGGTTTTGTCCGTGTCTTTTAGTCTTACCAAACAAAAATACAAAAAATGTGTCGTGTGTAAGTTTAGGATATTATTCTACTATTCGGAATTAATCAAACCATAATTCGATTATTAAAAGGAAAATCACCAAAAAAATGCATCTTTTATTTTATTTTTTCGTCATTAAGTAGTGTTATTAAATGTTAATATGTGTGTTAATGGTTGATTAATGTTTGTATAGTGTTATTGGACAAATTTAATTGGGAGATTAAAGAGGAAAAGGATTTTCGGATTGGGCCAGTCTTAATCAAATCAGAACAAGCCCAAACCAAAATGACCAGCCCAGGTTCCCTTTTATCCGGTCCAGTTAAGATGGCCATGCAACCATCCAAACAATGTCGTTTGTACCATTCTTAATCTGGACCGTTAATCTCACTAGATTTACGGTCCAGATCACTTACCCGTTACCTGACCCAACCCGATGAAACTGGTTTGACCCATTTCCAGCATGAGAACAAAAGACACCATTCCTTTCAGTAGAAAGATCACAGCCATTGATCATCAGCAATCCAACGGCCAACATCCAATCACCCACCCCGTATATAAACCTTCCCCCTTTACCCCGCGCCCTAAACCCAGGACCTCCTTCGTCCTCATCCCCTCCACAGACCCAGTCCCTCAGAACCCTAGAGCCGCCCCCTTTTCCCTCACCATAAACCCGGCGGCATGGACGCTGGTGACCACCACCTTAACACCATAGGACCACCTCACCACCCTGAACATAGATCTGTTGTCCCTTTGTCTCGAATCCCCTCCCACCTTATCGAATCTTCATTTGAAGATTCGAGCCAGACCTCGACTTACACCAAACCCCCCCGGATTTACACTAGACAATCCCTTGACCTCCCTCGTGACCAAACCAAGCTTGGTTTGGTCCGAATCTAACCAGGGAAACACAAATCCCAAATCTGCCCCTTAGGAACCCTAGGAACCCTGAGCCCGATCTGTGTCCGTTTGAACTAAATGATTAGGGTCTAACGGACCTTAATCGAAGTGTTTTCAGTAGAGAACACTTCGATTAAAGCCCGTTCAACCCCAAGAAAGGTCGATTCAAATCCGAGCTAAGGCTTTCTGATTTTTCAAGGCTTTAAGGTAATTTTTGTTTTCTTTTTCTTTTTCAGTTCATCTTGTCTGTTGTAATTGAATGTCTGTTCATATGTCCAAATGTTTTGTTTAATTTATGTTTTGAATTTTTGTCGACTGTGTTGTCCACCTTGCCCGGACCTCTGTATTTAGTCAAGTTTCTCTTCATTTATTGATCATGTGTATGTGTGTAAGCTGTACAATCAATTGAATTTAAATTTGGTTGATTAATTAGCCCCAGTACAACCTTGTTCAGTCAGTACAATTTGAATCACACGTTGATATTGTTAGATTTCTGATCATTGGCTTCGATTGTATGTGTTACAACTAGTATAGTCGAGTCGATATACGTCGCCAATTAGTTTAGCTTTGAATGATAATAATCTGATTCATGTTATGGTTTTTGTATGAGGTTCTGTCTGAATCCAACTGGGAACTAAGTATAGCTGTTTGTGGATTTGAATCAGAAAACATTTATACTTTAGTTTGTGGTTTTCAGTTCAGCTTGAGTTCTGAATTGATAGCATGTGCACTATAGTGTTTTAATAATTAGAGCAAATGGGACAGCATGTGCTGTCAGGCCACCTTCAGGCTGCTCATACCTTGGCCTTAATTTAAATAAGATGATAAAGGGCTGTCAGGGAATCTCATGGGAAGGGTTCTACTTTTAAAAGATGAGTGGAAAAACAACAGAAAAGAAGGGGGTTCTGATGTGTTTAACAGGCTGTAAATGGCCTAATGCTAGGCTATAAATAGAGAGATCACATGGACAAAGAAGGGGACAGACATATACACTGAGAGATACCACAAAAAACAGGCATATACAGATACACATTGAGGGGGGACATACATAGAAACTGATTTTGGAGAGACAGAGATAGAGAGGAGATACAGATAGAGAGATACACACATACACACACAGACACAGATACACACACACATACAAAGAGGTGCTGAAATTAGTCAGAAATAGCTTTGAATAAGAAAGAGGGGTTTCAGAAATCAGAGAGGGAGATTAGAAAAGAAATTTTTGTTTGCCTGGAACTGAAAACACTGTTTCTTTCCTCATTTTTTCTACCTGAAGTTCAGCATTTAGTTTGTTATTGGTTCTGTCAAGATTTAGGATTTTCCTTTGAGTATTTGAAAGAATCAACATTGAGTACTGTATCATCGGGTTACTGTTTTGGTCTATTCTGCCTGGGATTGCCATTTTTGCTTTGTCGTTGCTGCTATCTGTTGCTGCTACTGCTGATTCTCCCTATCTTCTTTTTCTTCTGTTGATATTCAACGTTCAGGTACACATTTAAACCTCACATTGATGAAGAAGTCGAAAGCATGAAATGAAGATGCAAAGGAATTTAATCAGTCGTTGCTTTACTTACAGCTTTGTAAATATTGCCAAAATTGTGTAATTCTTTAATTTGTAGCCTAATAGAGAATATCTTAGTAAGTGTGTACTTAATGGAAGCTACTTGGGTCTAGAAATTGCAAAATGGTTCGCTTAGTAGTATACATGACATAGTTATATAATTTATGGAATGTGTAATCGCTTAGTATAATTGTTAATTCAAACTCTTTCTCCAGTCATGCTTTAAATATGTAGGGTGGATGGCTTTTAAAATTTTGCCAAATATGATACAATTTTAAATTCTTGAATTTCAGCTTCATTAGGCAGTTCATAGGACGAGTTTCCGAATACCATTGGTAGCATCCTCTAATAAGTAATTCTATTAATCTTGTTAAAAGGGGCTAATCTAAATTTAACTTAAGGTTGTTTGGAGTAAGTATAGCATTCCATCAATCTTGTATGTTAATTTCCTTTTTTATCAAATTAAGAACATGTTCTATGAAGTATAGCATTCTTCATTCTTTGGTAAACAATTGATCAGATGATTAACAAGAATCCGGATTTGGCCAAAGCATACAATTGAATTAGCATGTATCTTTTTCTTCTATTTTTTAGAGACAAACATATTAGAAATGTAGTCGCTTTAGGATATCCCTTCTAAAATAATGAGATGAGCCTCGCCGAACAAAAAATGCAAATTGCGGGATCCTAAATGATTGATCATAATAAATACTTAGAATTCGGGAAGGACCGTTTTAGTGAATTTCACTGTCTTCCCCAAAGATAATAACGCGTTAGGCTCTTTAGGCGCGAATTAATTAAATTACATTCTTAAATTCGGGTGCGCATTGATGTGACCCAAATTCAAATCCCAACGAAGTCGAAACGTGTTAATAACTACGGGTGCATTGATTGTGACGTGGTTCGAGATGCATTTTCACGACGTTGCAATTCTATAAAAATAAATGATAATAATAAAAGCGATTTTAAATTCAATAAAAGCACATAAGTCACAACATTTATTTAAATCAGATATTTAGCCATTATAACAATTTAAGCGACCGTGCTAGAACCACGGGATTCGAGGGTGCCTAACACCTTCCCTCGGGTCAACAGAATTCCTTACTTAGAATTTTTGGTTCACAGACTTCATTTGGAAAGTCGAATATTTTCCTCGAATTGGGAGTCAAGATAAACCGGTGACTTGGGACACCAAAAGCCAAACCTTTCCCAAGTGGCAATTCTGAACTAAATAAATAATCCAATTTCGAATATTGTCACGTAAATTGAAAAAACTCCCTCGCGCATCTTAACCATTCGGGGGCGGGCGCGCAAAAAGGAGGTGTGACAAAAGACATGAAAAAATATTATGGTACTGACTTAAGCTACTGGAAGGGAAATAGATCAAAGCAAAAGGCCCTTCAGTTTTTAAGAGGAGACCCAAGTGAGTCGTATGCAAAGCTGTCAAGCTACTTATATATGTTGATGCACTCCAACCCCGGGTCAGTTATGAATTTAAGAAAATCAGATGAAGGACACTTCATGTATGCTTTTGTCGCTTTATATGCATCAATAAAGGAATGGGAATTTTGCAAACCTATTGTTGTGGTTGATGGAAGCTTCCTATAAAGCAACGTACAGAGGAATGTTACTCATAGCTTGCTCGCAAGATGCTGGAGGTTTGTTCTAGAAATACTCTACTATATTTCATTTACATATTCATGTATATCCAAATATCTAATTGTATATCAGAGTATATATATATGTATAAAAGTTTTGTGTATAGCCATTTATAGTTATATAGTTATTTTAAATTTGTGCATATCAATTAACCATCCATAGGTATTTATTAAATAGAATATATTTATAATAAACACTTTGTTGAAGGAATATAATTGATATATTGTAAACAGGCAAGATTTTTCCACTTGCATATGCAATTGTTGATAAGGAGAATGATGCCTCATGGGGGTGGTTCTTTGAAAGGTTCAAAGAAGCATTCAGTGATAGAGATGACATGTGCATTGTATCGGACAGAAATGAGAGCATGACTAAGGCAACTTCAATAGTGTATCCTCAAGTTTCTCATTGTGTTTGTATATGACATCTATGGAATAACATAAAAGACAGATATAAGAGGAGCCAAGAAGAGCTAAGAGAGATATTTTTTTGCTACTGCAAGAGCATATACTATTCAAGAGTTTAATCACCGTATGACAGAGATGGAACAAATAGATGGAAGAGTGAAGGATTACTTATTTGATATTGGGTATCACAGGTGGAGTAGAGCGCATGCAAAAGTCAACAGAACAATGACAATGACTTCCAACATTGCAGAATCATTAAATTCAGCAACTAAGGAAGCGAGGGAACTTCCGATATAACAATTATTGGAAGAAATTCGAATGTTGATCAACAGGTGGAACTACACAAATCGAAACACTGCACAAGCGACATTTACAAAGCTTACCTTTAAATACAATGCTATACTGGATGAAAATCTTGATGCATCACAACATATGATGGTAAGTTTATATTATATAACATATTCCTTATTTTCAACTTCATGTTTTTCTACAGAAACACTCAATAAGGTTACTCTTTTGGATTTTTTACATAAAGTATAGACTAATCTTGCTTTTCTACCAAATATAGGTGAGACCATCGACTAAAAACTTACATTCAGTTATTGACAATGGGAGATTGTTCATCGTTTGCCTTAGGGAAAGGATATGTAGTTGTAAAAGGTTCTAGCTCGATCAAATTCCTTGTCCGCATGTGTGGGCGGTTTTGAGGTCAAAAAATTTGGAGGGTGAAGATTACTGCTCTATGTACTACATCAATGAATACATGTTGAAAGCATACGACATTCTAATTTATCCTCTTCCAGATGAAAGCCCATGGACAATTCCAGTAGAGGTATTAGAACAAGCTGTGCTGTCACTAGTCTGGAATAAGATGCCTGGAAGACCGAAGAAGGTGAGATACAAGAAGGTTACAGAATCACAAGCTAAGAGGCCAAAGATTTCATGCGGACAATATGGACGTGAGGGCCACAATAGGAGAACATGTAGAAATATACCTTATCACCACTGAATGATTTTAAAGATAAATAATTTGTATATATATCAAGTTTATTAAATGATTGAAGTATTATTCATGTTCAGAAGTTATTTAAATTTTGCACTTGTATATGCAAGTTTTAATTTAATAGAGGCTGCATTTTCATATGTATATCAAAATATATCATATAAATTAGTTGGACAAGGTCAATACATTAAGTTGTGTAGGACATGTATATCATTATGTATATTATTGCATAGACATGTAAACAGTATTATGGCACATGATCTTTAACAATTTAATCATTTTATATGAAGTTGAATTACTATGTTGTCATACTGAACACTGAATTTTATTGACACGAAAAGATTTAACATTACTTAAGGATATACAAGTTTGAATATACATCCTTGTGCTTGTTACACATACAAATATACAATAAAATGTATACATGTATTTGAACAATTAAGTTTTGATATACATAGGGATAGAGTTACACAAAATACTGGTATTGTTAGTTCAAGGATATACACATCAGGATATACATGTTAGCTCAATTAAATGTAAACATGTATTTGTACAACTAGGTATTGATATACATGGGAATAGAGATATACACAAAACTGGAGTAGTTAGTTCACATACATAGTAAGATATACATGTTATCTCTATTAAATGTATACATGTATTTATAAAACTAAGTATTGATATACAGGGGATATCATAGAACAGTGGTGTTGTTAGTTGAACGATATACAGAACATGATATACATGCTAGCTAAAACAAATGTATACATGTATTTGACAATTAATTATTGATATACATGGGGATGGAGATGTACACAACACTGGTGTAGTTAGTTCACGGATATAAATATCAGTATATACAAGTTAGCACACTTAAATGTTTACATGTAGTTGTACAATTGATTATTGATATACATGTGGATAGAGATATACACAATGCTAGTGTGTTAGTTTACAGATATACAGAACAAGATATATACATGTAGTAGTACAATTATGTATTGATATACATGTGGGTAGAGATACACAATAATGGTGGTGTTTGTTTATGGATATTCATAACCTAGTTCACGATATACATGTTATTTATAGCATGACACAAAATAATTCAATATTAAATTATACTAAGTATTAAAGAAAGATAGTAAATGTGTACTAGCTAGGGGGAAGGAACTGCAACATTCATTTATGTTAGTTATCAAAATAGCCGAAATAAAAAGAAGATTAGCAATTCATCAGTTATGATTATGTATACTCAATCTATGCATTCTTACTCTGCAACCTTTGTTTCGAATTTCTAATTTTGGCATCTACTCATGCTGTGAAACATATATTTGTCTGCTATCTTGCATAATGACCACGATATTCATTTGTTGTCTAACTTAATTTACACACTATTGAGTGGTGACTCACATGTTATAAAGACATGAGCATGCTAAAGAAAATTTAGACATACACATGTTAAATTTTTTTTAAAAAAAGAATAAACAGTAAACAAAGTAAAAAAAAATTGCATAAACATACTAGAAATTTCTTAATTTGACGAAATAAAGGAAAAAGATACGTTTAACCTGCAAAATATAAATAATATATTACAAATATTGTGCCATAATATGGCGACCCAAAGGGCCATCACCTGTTTTTAATTAAATTTTGTGCCTCGAGGCCCTGAAAACCTCATTTAGAGTAGCCTTGATTTGCGTGCACAGTCCGGGCGCTTAGATGAAAAGCTTAAATATGAAATTCTGTGAAAAATGTTAAGTCTCGACTTTAAAATGAGTTAATTTGACTTTGATCAACCTTTTGGGTAAATGGACCCGGATACGTGATTCGACGGTCCCGGAGGGGCCCGGAATCGAATTCCGAGGTCCCAAGCCCGAGAAATAAATTTTTAAGTGAAATTGTTTTTTTTTTAAAATTATTTAAGGAAATTTGAAATGAAAACTGATTAGAAAGTATCGGGCCCGTATTTTTGGTTTCGGCGCCCAGTACAGGTCTTATATATGACTTGAGTCATTCCTATGAAATTTGGTTAAAAACGGACGTCGTTTCACATGATCCAGACCTTAATTGAGAATTTTGATGTTTAAAAGAGTTTTGAGAAATTTTATTGATCTCGAGGTTTAATTCGATGCTCGTGATGTTATTTTGGTAATTTGATTACACGAATATGTCCGTAGGATGTTTTTGAGGTTGTGTGAATACTTGAGTTGGAGTTTCGAGGGTTCGGGTGAGTTTCGAGTGGGTTCCGGGATGCCTTAGGCTTAGAAAGTCAGATGTTGCAGGTTCAGGAAGTTGCAGTCTCTGAATCTTCTAGTGCGGTCAGCGAGAAATCGTGTGCGACCGCGGAGGGGCCAGCGTGGCCCGGTCGGCTTTGTGCGGTCCGCAGTGGAGGCTGTGTGGCCGCAATCGCCTTTGTGCGGTCCGCACAGGGTGCTGAACTGCAGGTCTTCAGGGAGGCCTGTGCGGCCTTGGTCCATTTGATGCGGTCCGCACAGGGAGTCTGAGAGGGGTATAAATAAACGGGAATTTCAGTTATTTTTCACTTTTCAAAACCCCAAAAACATAAGAGGCGATTTTTCAAACAATCTTTCTTCTCCAAAAACGTTGGTAAATGATTTCTAACTCATTTTCTTCACTCCTTAACATCTTTTAACATGATTTCAACTTCAAATCAAAGATTTTCATGGGGAAAATTGGGTGTTTTGGGTAGAACCTAGGGTTTTTCTAAAATTGGGTATTTGGACCTCAATTTGAGGTCCGATTTCAAAATAAATTATATATTTGGATTCATGGGAGAATGGGTAATCGGGTTTTGATCTGAACCTCGGGTTTCGACCACGTGGGCCTGGGGGTATTTTTGACTTTTGGGTAAAACTTTGGAAAACTCATTTTCATGCGTTGGGGTTGATTTATTTAGCACTTATTGATGTAATTAACTAACTTATGACTAGATTCGAGCGGATTGGTGGTGGAAACAAGGGGTAAAGCTATAGTTGAGACTTGAGTGGTGATCAAGGCATCGAGGTAAGTGTTTGGTCTAACCCTAGCTTAAGGTATTAAGAGTTGAGTCATATTTGCTACTTGCTTCTTGTTGAGTACGATGTATAGGCATGGTGACGAGTATCTATACGTTGGTGTCAAGCATGAGCGTGAGTCTTAAATTGAAAGTTGTTGTGCTCTTAAATGACACTTGGGTGCTTTACTTAATGAACTCCTATGATTGAGCATTTTCAATAATTGAACTGAGTACAAGTTAAGTTGAGATTGGTTATAGCTGATTCTCCCTTGCCGAGATGACTAATTCAATATTGTTGTTCCCTTGCCGGAAAAATTATAACATTATTGTGTTCCCTTGCCGGGAAGTTATTATATTGATTATTTTTCCCTTGCCGAGATTTCTTGAAATTGTGAGATATTATGAAATGGGAGCGGGTGGTACGCCTACCATAAGATATGATGAAATTGGAGCGGGTGGTACGCCTACCACAAGAAATGATGAAATGGGAGCGGGTGGTACGCCTACCACAAGATATTATGAAACGGGAGGGGGTGGTACGCCTACCACAAGATATTATGAAATGGGAGCGGGTGGTACACCTACCACTAGATAATGAATTGGGAGCGGGTGGTACGCCTACCATAAGATATTATGAAATGGGAGCGGGTGGTACGCCTACCACAAGATATTATGAAATGGGAGCGGGTGGTACGCCTACCACAAGATATGAGAAATGGGATCGGGTTGCACGCCTGCAACAAGATGGAAACTGAAAATGAAAGTTGTCTTTACTTTTCCTTATCTGTGTTAGAAGTTATATTGTCAGCTTATTTATTTATTCCTTGCTATTTTGCTTTATCAACTATCCCCGAGGCATGTTCCCCTTCCCCAGCTTTAATTGCTATTATCTATTTACTTTTCCGCCATATATTGTAGAACTACATAGGTTTATCTGGAGTCTGGTCCTAGCCTCGTCACTACCTCACCGGGGTTAGGCCAGGCACTTACCAGCATTGAGGTCGGTTGTGCTAACACTACACTCTGCACTGTGTGCAGTTCCCGGAGTAGCTTTCGGACAGTAGTTGGAGGGCTTCCTTCAGTCTACTCGGAGACCCAAGGTAGACCTGTAGGCATCCGCAGGCCCTGGCGTCTCCCTCTATCTCTATTTCCTGTTTCATTTCCTTTGTTCAGAAACAGTGTATTGCATTTCTTCAGACCTTATATGTAGAAACTCTTAGACAGTTTGTGATACTGTGACACCAGGTTTTGGGGTATTTGGGGTTTTAAAACCATGAAACGGCCTTCAGACATTTCATGGTTATCTTCCGCTTAATTATTTAAAGTTCTGCTGTTTTTATGTTATTGCTCGTAGTTGTTAAAAGGAAGTAATTTGGGAAGGAATTAGATAGTTAAGGGTTGCCTTGTCTATCTCTCATTAGTAGGCGCCATCACGACTCCCGAGGGTGGGAAATCCAGGTCGTGACAAGTTGGTATCAGAGCACTAGGTTACATGGGTCTCACAGTTTACAGACAAACTTAGTAGAGTCTGAGGGATCGGTACGGAGACGTCTGTATTTATCCACCAGAGGCTATAGAGTTAGGAAAACTTCACATTTGTTCTTTCTTGTCGTGCAGTTTTATTCCCAATACTGATTAAATTTCTACTCCGTTCTTTTGCAGATGGCGAGAACACACGCTTCCTCATCTACCGCTCAGCAGCTCGAGCCCCAGCAGCAGCTTCCACTAGGGGCAAAGGGCGAGGTCGAGGCCATGCTAGAGGCTGAGGTAGGGGCAGAGTTTAGCCCCGAGCAGCAGCACTAGTGGCGGAGCCTTAGGTTGATTTTGAGGAGGAGGTTCCGGCCACAGCAGTTTCGGTGGGCCCAGCTCAGGTCCCAGAGGGGTTTATTGCTACCCCAGTTCTTCAGGATGCTCTGGTCCGATTGGTGGGCCTCATGGAGAGTGTCACCCAAGCGGGTTTGCTTCCTGTAGCACCAACCACTTCTCAGGCTGGAGGAGGGGCTCAGACTCCTACTACAGGCACTCCGGAGCAGGTAGCTCCCTAGATTCAAACTCCAGCGATTCAGCCAGTTGGAGCAGTTCAGCCGGGTGCCATAGATCAGACCGGCGATGGAGCGGCTATGTCCGCCGATGCTTTGTGGAGGCTGGATAGGTTCACCAAGCTCTTCACTACTACTTTCAGCTGTGCTTCTTCTGAGGATCCCCAGGATTTCCTATATAGCTATCATGAGGTTCTTAGAAACATTGGCATTGTTGAGACCAATAGGGTCGATTTTGTTACATTCCGCTTGTCTGAATCCGCCAAGACTTGGTGGAGGGATTATTTCTTAGCTAGGCCAGCCGGGTCGCCATGTTTGACTTGGGAGCAGTTTACAGTGTTGTTTCTGGAGAAGTTCCTTCCCGTGGCTCAGAGAGAGGCCTATCGGAGGCAGTTTAAGCGCCTCCAGCAAGGTTCCATGACAGTCACCCAGTATGAGACCAGGTTCATCGACTTAGCTCGTCATGCTCTTGTCATACTTCCTACCAAGAGAGAGAGGGTGAGGAGGTTTATCGACGGTCTTATTTAGCCGATTCATTTTTAGATGGCCAAGGAGGTCGGGAGTGAGATCACTTTTCAAGAGGCGGCCAATGTGGCCGCAGAGTTGAGATGATTTTGTCATATGGAGGTGGTCATGGGTCGGATAAGAGGCCCCATCATTCAGGCAGATTTAGTGGTACCCCGTCTGGAGGTAGAGATTCATATGGTAGAGGCCATTCTCCTAGGCCCTTTCAGTCAGCTCTTCAGGTTTCTCACGGTGCTTCTGGTAGTCGTGGTCCTCCGATGCAGTATTTTGACCAGCAGTCCTTCAGTGCACCACCAGCACCTATCAGTGCACCACCGCTTCAGAGTTTTCAGGGTCGTCAGCCCCAACAGTCGAGAGCTTGTTTTACTTGTGGAGACCCGAGGCACATTGCTAGGTATTGCCCTCGAGCTTCGAGCAGTTCTCCGCATCAGGGTTCTCGTGCTATGGTTCAGGCACCAGATGTTCCACAGACCGCCCAGCCAGCTAGAGGTGGGGGTAGAGGTGCTAGAGGTGGAGGTAGAGGTCCTAGAGGTGGAGCTTAGGCCGCCAGAGGTGGAGGCCAGCCAGCAGCAGGTCGTCCTAGAGAGGTAGTTCAGGGTGGTGAGGCCCAACCCCGATGTTATGCCCTTCCAGCCAGGTCCGAGGCTGAGTCTTCACATGCAGTGATCACAGGTATGGTTCTAGTTTGTGATAGAGATGCTTCAGTGTTATTTGATCCAGGGTCTACATACTCGTATGTGTCATCTTATTTTGCACCGTATCTGGTCATGCCTAGTGATTCGTTGAGTATTCTTGTTTATGTGTATACACCGGTGGATGATTCTATTGTGATAGATCGAGTCCATCGCTCTTGTGTAGTTGTGATTGGGGGTCTTGAGACTCGTGTGGATTTGTTGCTTCTAGATATGGTCGACTTTGATGTTATATTGGGGATGGACTAGTTATCACCTTACCATGCTATCTTGGATTGTCATGCCAAGATTGTGACCTTAGCTTTGCCGGGTATGCCTCGTTTAGAGTGGAGAGGAACTCCTGGTCATTCTACCCGTAGCATTATCTCTTATGTGAAGGCTCGGCGTATGGTCGAGAAGGGGTGTTTGGCCTATTTGGCTTACGTTCGTGAATCCAGTACTGAGGTTCCTTCTATTGATTCTGTGCTCGTGGTTCGTGAGTTTCCTGAGGTATTCCCTTCAGACCTGCCGGGTACGCTGCCCGACAGGGATATTGACTTTTGCATTGATTTGGCTCCGGGCACTCAGCCCATTTCTATTCTGCCATATTGCATGGCCCCGCTAGAGTTGAAGGAGCAGTTGCAGGACTTGCTTTAGAAGGGTTTCATTAGACCCAGTATTTCGCCTTGGGGTGTGCCAGTTTTGTTTGTTAAGAAAAAGGATGGTTCGATGAGAATGTGCATTGATTACCGACAGTTGAACAAGGTCACCATCAAGAATAAGTATCCACTACCGAGGATTGACGATTTGTTCGATCAGCTTCAAGGTGCCAAGGTATTTTCAAAGATTGACTTGAGATCTGGCTACCATCAGTTGAGGATTAGAGCATCTGATGTCCCAAAGACAGCTTTCCGTACTCGGTACGAGCATTATGAGTTCTTGGTCATGTCATTTGGGTTGACAAATGCCCCAACAGCTTTTATGGATTTGATGAACCGAGTGTTCAGGCCTTATTTGGACTCATTCGTGATAATCTTCATTGATGATATTTTGATATATTCCCGCAGCCAGGAGGAGCACGAGCAACATCTCAAAGTGGTTATTCAAACTCTGAAGGATAGTCAGTTATATGCTAAGTTCTCGAATTATGAGTTCTGGTTGAGATAAGTTGCATTTCTGGGTCATATTATATCAGCAGAGGGTATTCAGGTTGATCTGAAGAAGATTGAGGCAGTCAAGAACTGACCTAGACCAGCATCAGCTACAGAGATTCGGAGTTTCTTGGGATTGGCAGGCTACTATCGTCGGTTTATGGAAGGGTTCTCATCTATTGCAGCCCCGATGACCAAGTTGACCCAGAAGGGTGCCCAGTTCAGATGGTCGGACGAGTGTGAGGCGAGCTTTCAGAAGCTCAAGACAACTTTGACTACCGCACCGGTGTCAGTTTTGCCTACAGGTTCAGGGCCTTACACAGTTTATTGTGATGTTTCCCGTATTGGGATTGGTGCAGTGTTGATGCAGGATAGCAAGGTCATTGCCTATGCTTCGAGGCAGTTGAAGATTCATGAGAAGAACTACCCAGTCCATGATTTAGAGTTGGCAGCCATTGTTCACGCATTGAAGATTTGGAGGCATTATCTGTATGGCGTGGCATGTGAGGTGTTCACTGATCACAAGAGTCTTCAGTATTTGTTCAAGCAAAAGGAGTTAAATTTGAGGTAGAGGAGATGGTTGGAGTTGTTGAAGGATTATGATATCACTATCTTATATCATCCGGAAAAGGCCAACGTGGTGGCCGATGCTCTGAGTAGAAAATCAGCCAGCATGGGCAGTCTTGCTTATATTCTGGTCGGTGAGAGGCCGCTTGCGTTGGATGTTCAAGATTTGGCCAATCGATTTGTGAGACTGGATATCTCTGAGCCTAGCCGAGTATTAGCTTGCACGATCGCTCGATCTTCATTATTGGAGTGTATCCATGATCGACAGTTTGATGATCCCCATTTGTGTTCCTTAGAGACACGGTGCAGCGTGGAGGTGCTAAGCAGGTTACCTCAGGTGATGATGGAGTTTTGAGATTGTAGGGGCAAGTTTGTGTGCCTAATGCGGATGGGCTTCAAGAGTTGATTTTAGAGGAGGCCCATAGTTCCCGGTACTCTATTCATCCAGGCGCCGCGAAGATGTATTAGGATTTGCGGCAACATTATTGGTGGCGTAGAATGAAGAAGGATATTGTTGCATATGTGGCTCGATATTTGAATTGTCAGCAGGTTAAGTATGAGCATCAGAGGCCTGGTGGACTATTTCAGAGGATTGAGCTTCCCAAGTGGAAGTGGGAGCGGATCACTATGGACTTCGTTACTAGACTTCCGCTGACTCGGAAGAAGTTCGACACAGTTTGGGTCATTATTGATAGGCTGACCAAGTCAGCGCATTTCAATCCTGTGGCAGTCTCTTATTCATCCAAGAGGTTAGCTGAGATCTATATCCGAGAGATTGTTCGTCTTCATGGCGTGCCTGTAACTATTATTTTGGACCGAGGTACGCAGTTTACCTCGCGTTTCTGGAGAGCAGTTCAGCGAGAGTTGGGCATGCAAATTGAGTTGAGTACAACATTTCATCCTCAGACGGACGGGCAGTCCGAGCGGACTATTTAGATTTTGGAAGATATGCTTCGAGCCTGTGTCATTGACTTTGGAGGCTCGTGGGATCATTTTTTGCCGTTAGCAGAGTTTGCCTACAACAACAACTACCAGTCGAGTATCCAGATGGCTCCTTATGAGGCTTTGTATGGTAGGCGATGTCGATCTCCGGGTGGATGGTTTGAGCCGGGGGAGGCTCGGTTGTTGGGTACGGATCTGGTTCAGGAGGCCTTGGACAAGGTCAGGATCATTCATGAGAGGCTTCGTATGGCTCAATCCAGGCAAAAGAGTTATGCAGACCGCAAAGTTCGAGATGTGGCTTTTATGGTTGGTGAGCGGGTATTGCTCCGAGTATCGCCTATGAAGGCCGTGATGAGATTCGGGAAGAAGGGCAAGCTTAGCCCTAGGTTCATTGGTCCATTTGAGATTCTTGATCGAGTGGGAGAAGTGGCTTATAGACTTGCATTGCCGCCTAGATTTTCAGTCGTGCATCCAGTATTTCATGTGTCAATGCTTCGGAAATATCACAGTGATCCATCCCACGTGTTAGATTTCAGTACTGTCCAGTTGGACAAGGACTTGTCTTATGAGGAGGAGCCGATGACTATTCTAGACCAGCAAGTCCGTCAGTTGAGATCGAAGAGTTTTCCTTCGGTTCGTGTTCAGTGGAGAGGTCAGCCTCTAGAGGCGTTGACCTGGGAGTTCGAGTCCGACATGCGTAGCCGTTATCCTCATCTTTTCCCCGACTCAGGTACTTCCTTCTTCTGTCCGTTCGAGGACGAACGGTTGTTTCAGAGGTGGAGAATGTGACGACCCAAAGGGCCATCACCTGTTTTTAATTAAATTCTATGCCTCAGAGACCCTGGAAACCTCATTTAGAGTAGCCTCGATTTGCGTGCGCTGCCCAGGCGCATAGCCGGAAAGCTTAAATATGAAATTATGTGAAAAATGTTAAGTCTTGACTTTAAAATGAGTTAATTTGATTTCGATCAACCTTTTGGGTAAACGGACCCGAATCCGTGATTCGACGGTCCCGGAGGGGCCCGGAATCGAATTCCGAGGTCCCAAGCCCGAGAAATGAATTTTTAAGTAAAATTGTTTAAGGAAATTTGAAATGAAAACTGATTAGAAAGAAATGGTATCGGGCCCGTATTTTTGGTTCCGGCACCCGGTACAAGTCTTATATATAACTTGAGTCATTCCTGTGAAATTTGGTTAAAAACGGACGTCGTTTGACGTGATCCGGACCTTAATTGAGAAATTTGATGTTTAAAAGAGTTTTGAGAAATTTTATTGATCTCGAGGTTTAATTCGATACTCGTGATGTTATTTTGGTAATTTGATTACACGAATATGTTCGTAGGATGTTTTTGAGGCTGTGTGTATACTTGGGTTGGAGTTTCAAGGGCTCGGGTGAGTTTCTAGTGGGTTCCGAGATGCCTTAGGCTTAGAAAGTTAGATGTTGCAGGTTCAGGAAGTTACAGTCTCTGAACCCTCTAGTGCGGTCCGCGATAAATCGCGTGCGACCGCGGAGGGCCAGCGCGGCCGCGGTCGCCTTTGTGCGGTCCGCGGTGGAGGCTATGCGGCCGCAGTCGCCTTTGTGCGGTCCGCACAGGGTGCTGAACTACATGTCTTCAGGGGAGGCTTGTGTGGCCGCGGTCCATTTGATGTGGTCCGCACAGGGGGTCTGAGAGGGGTATAAAAAACGGGAATTTCAGTTATTTTTCACTTTTCAAAACCCCAAAATCATAAGAGACAATTTTTCAAACAATCTTTCTTCTCCAAAAACATTGGTAAGTGATTTCTAACTCATTTTCTTCACTCCTTAACATCTTTTAACATGATTTCAACTTCAAATCAAAGATTTTCATAGGGGAAATTGAGTGTTTTGGGTAGAACTTAGGTTTTTTATAAAATTGGGTATTTGGACCTCAATTTGAGGTCCGATTTCAAAACAAATTATATATTTGGATTCGTGGGAGAATGGGTAATCGGGTTTTGGTTCGAACTTCGGGTTTCGACCACGTGGTCCCGGGGGTGATTTTTGACTTTTGGGTAAAACTTTGAAAAACTCATTTTCTTGCATTGGGGTTGATTCATTTAGCACTTATTGATGTAATTAAGTAACTTATGACTAGATTCGAGCGGATTGGTGGTGGAATCAAGGGGTAAAGCTATAGTTGAGACTTGAGTGGTGATCAAGGCATCGAGGTAAGTGTTTGGTCTAACCCTAGCTTGAGGGATTAAGAGTTGAGTCATATTTGCTACTTACTTCTTGTTGAGTACGACGTATAGGCATGGTGACGAGTATCTATACGTTGGTGTCAAGCATGACCGTGAGTCTTAAATTGAAAGTTGTTGTGCTCTTAAATGACACTTGGGTGCTTTACTTAATGAACTCCTATGATTGAGCATTTTCAATAATTGAACTAAGTACAAGTTAAGTTGAGATTGGTTATAGCTGATTCTCCCTTGCCGAGATGACTAATTCAATATTGTTGTTCCCTTGCCGGAAAAATTATAACATTGTTGTGTTCCCTTGCCGGGAAGTTATTATATTGATTATTTTTCCCTTGCCGAGATTTCTTGAAATTGTGAGATATTATGAAATGGGAGCGGGTGGTACGCCTACCACAAGATATGATGAAATGGGAGCGGGTGGTACGCCTACCACAAGAAATGATGAAATGGGAGCAGGTGGTACCCCTACCACAAGATATTATGAAATGGGAGCGGGTGGTACGCCTACCACAAGATATTATGAAACGGGAGGGGGTGGTACGCCTACCACAAGATATTATGAAATGGGAGCAGGTGGTACGCCTACCACAAGATAATAAAATGGGAGCGGGTGGTACGCCTACCACAAGATATTATGAAATGGGAGCGGGTGGTATGCCCACCACAAGATATGAGAAATGGGATCGGGTTGCATGCCTGCAACAAGATGGAAACTGAAAGTAAATGTTGTCTTTACTTTTCCTTATCTGTGTTAAAAGTTATATTGTCAGCTTCCTTATTTATTTCTTGCTATTTTGCTTTATCAACTATCCCCGAGGCATGTTCCCCTTCCCCAGCTTTAATTGCTTATTATCTGTTTACTTTTCCGGCATATATTGTAGAACTTCACAGGTTTATCTGGAGTCTGGTCCTAGCCTCATCACTACCTCGCTGGGGTTAGGCCAGGCACTTACCAGCACATGGAGTCGGTTGTGCTGATACTACACTCTGCACTGTGTGCAGATCCCGAAGTAGCTTTCGGACAATAGTTGGAGGGCTTCCTTCAGTTCACTCGGAGACCCAAAGTAGAGCTGTAGGCGTCCGCAGGCCCTGGCGTCTCCCTCTATCTCTATTTCCTGTTTCATTTCCTTTGTTCAGAAACAATGTATTGCATTTCTTTAGACCTTGTATGTAGAAACTCTTAGACAGTCTGTGATACTGTGACACCAGGTTTTGGGGTATTTGAGGTTTTAAAAGTTGTAATAGACGTAGCCTTCAGACATTTCATGGTTATCTTCCGCTTAGTTATTTAACGTTCTGTTGTTTTTATGTTATTGCTCGTAATTGTTAAAAGGAAGTAATTTGGTAAGGAATTAGATAGTTAAGGGTTGGCTTGTCTAGCATTAGTAGACGCCATCACGACTCCCGAGGGTGGAAAATACGGGTCGTGATACATAATAAGCCACTAATAAAGCACAAATGTATTTACATATCCCAAAATAATAGATAACTAAACTAAAGAGTAAGACTAATTATTCTTCAATGTTACAAGAGCATTTATTCTGAAACTTCTTTTAGAAAACTCTGGCTCATTTCATCTTCATTCTCTTGTTTGGATCTACCATAATCCCACAACAATGTACCAAGTCGTTTGCGATGTTGCTCTGCATCCAAGACAGCTGGAATTGATCTTTGATGGATAAAATACTCGAAAAAAATACCACATATACACCACAATCACTAAAACAAAGTGAAGATAAGTTAGAAGGAATCAACACTCTTTAATAAAATATTATTATCTAAAGAAATAAATATACGAAAACTTAACATACACGTGTTCTTGTTGTGGCAGATCATCAACCAAGTGAATAGCTAATGGATCAGCAAGTGGTCTGTCGCTGTATGGTACATTGGTCAAATCAATATCATGTCTCTTCCTGTAAAAATCTGTACTAGCCAAGAAACGAGCAATCAACAATGCATATGGTTGAACGACGTCACGAATTTTAGCATCATGTTGCGCTCCTCTGATGGAATCATACACGTGTATGGCACCTGCCCTTAAAAGTCAACACACCTAAAATCCAATGTCATTCGTCTTTTAAGCATATAAGAATTAGTACATGATCGACAGTGTGCCACGGAACATTGCACGACATGTATGAGCCTCACATATAATCAGCTATTTCATGATCCTTAGGGATGACACCATAGTCCCTATTGCTCGACAGAAACTGATCATACAATGATTTTACCTTAACACAAAATGGAAAATTTGTCATGGTGAAGGACTTTGGAATGTTAACATCATGCTTTATTTTTTTCCTTAGATAGTAGAAGATGACATCAATATGCTGCCAAAATAAAAACGGATTTCAGTCAATAAATATAACACTTAAAGATTTAATATAAAAAAAACTAAGTATTTAAGCAAAAACTGATGTGTTTCAAGTTAAACATTGTATGATATACAATTGATGTCTTGATATACATGAAATAAATTAATATAAATATTTAGTTATGTGTTTTACTATTAGATATACATATCAGGATATACTTTTAACAAGTATACATGTAAGAACATAGAAAATATATTTTGAGGACAAAAAGTAAAAGACTATCCAGAGTCAAGAAATTCCTTTCAAGTTTTTAACATTATTGCTATGGTATTCATAATAAGACACAGACTTTCCATTAATACCCAAAAACCAATATAATCTAGATATACAGAAGGCCATTCTTTACCATAGTCAAAGTAATTTCTTTAATTAGCAATAGCATGACATGTCATGTTAGACAAATTAGACAATGCCCATAATCTCCATTTATATTGCTGAGGTTTAAGTGGTTCATACTAGGCATAATAGGCATATGCACTAAATGGACTTTAGTTGCATCTTTTCACCAAAAGAATCATGCAATGAAACAGTTAAACACTTGAACAACAAATAATGCCGGATCGATCAAATGTTCAAGCAGTACAACACACAGGACAACATACATTGTCTTATGGTAGATGCCTATATAAGTGGTAACTTTTTCTTCACAATTAAAGATATAAATGAAGTTAATAATTTTTGGATTTGATATACATGTAGATATGTAGCATAACCGTATAGTTGAGTGTTTTAATATACAATTACACTAGGCAGTTATACAGTTACTTTCATTGTTTATAAATGGTTATAAATGACAGTACGACAATTAATTGCATATATATATATATATATATATATATATATATAGTTAAAGTATTTACATAGAGTTTTCTAAAAAAAATACTAGGAAAAATAGGTTTTAGATTGCAGAAACTATAATTAGGAATTCAGATTGCAGAAACTACAATTAGGAATTCAGCACACAGTAAAACATCAAATAATGGGCATCCATAACTATTAGAAATCAAGATTCTAAAATTTCCCTCCGAAAACATGATATCGTAAGTATTGTACACAAGGAGATAAAAAATATCAAATTTCTCACTAGACAAAGCACATATAACTGCACGAAAGAATGACCCTGGAGCGATTAATTTGGCATAAGAAGGCACCAAACAATCTTCAATTATACACAAATTCAGCCTATCATAATGTGCAATACCTATTTTAAGGATATATGTTATCAAGTTAGTTCATGTGAGCTCTCAACTCCTTCAAATCAATAATAAAAAAATGAACTTGGTAAGCTTGATATTGACCTGAAGCATTAACCTTACATTATTAATCCAAAGTGTATGCATTCAAATAATCCACAGTAGTGAGGCAGTTAAGTGAGGGATCACTAAAACATACTGAATATACATGCGAGTTTATGATATACATGGCGTTATACATATTGGATTAAAATGAATATGTATACAAACATATATTGGGTTTTAAATTCATATATATATATATATATACAATGATATAATATAATGTAAAAGGAGTACAAAAATCATACCGTGTCGTCCAAAGATCGACCACTGTAATTCAAAGTGTGGAACCATTCTTTCTTGACAATATGATGATCTCCAGAGACATAAGGCTCAATCAAATCCTTTCCCTTTTTGTAGATCGCACCCACTCTTAAAAAATAAAATATAAAACTTAAATATCAAAGAAAAATTAAATTAATAAAATAATATAATTTATGCTGAATATTAAAAATTAGCTTACTTGGGTTTCTTATACGTCCCCGCATCAACAAATTGCTCAAAAGCCCAACGCAAAGCAAGATCAGATTCAACCCCGATGCCAACGGTAAAAGGATGCTTAAGGTTAAAATATTACTTACGCACTAGTGCCGCAGAACTGCAATCTTCTTAATCAAGTGGCATATATGGAGACTTCTCATATTTTCCAATACGTCTTACTCTTGTGGATTGTTTTGGCATTGGGTCATTTGCCACCTCAACGGCTTTTTGAATAGCAGTTTGTTCAACTATAGCAATCTGAGACTCGCTTGGAATCGGATAATCACCACCATCAAACATAGGAAAATCTTTCTGACATTCAGCCGCACTTTCCAACCGGTCTAGTTAAAAAATTCATAAAAGATATTAAAATAAGTTTACTTGTTGATTGTATAAACATGTATAATAATTAAGAAAATAAAACATGACTCCAAATATACCATGAAGAACATTGGTATCTCCCTGGCTGACTTGGCTTATTATATACATTTGGGTAGTCGCATGCACATGAATAACATTATTAGTACCATGGTCATGATTGTTATTAGGAGAACCGATGTCTGCATTACCTGGCCCGTCAACCATTCCATCACTATGTTACACATTTAGTGAATATAATGATTTCATTAATTATATACGTAACAATATAAATGGTTGAAATTTTAAATTTTGAAATAAAATTGTTCTTTTCTAGATTAGAATACCTTTGCATCACTCTTCTAAGAGAATCTGTTATGAAGATTGTTGTTTTCATCAAATAATTTAGCAAAAGAATCCATCACATACTCCTTGAATAAACAAAAATCTTTGCTAAGCTGAACACAAATAGCACAAAATAATAAAAAGGTCTTTTTATAAGAAAAAAAAGAATGAAGATTCACAACTAATAAATATAAAGAATTCTTTACATTTTCAAAATCATTCTCAACATTCTCATCGGACGTTTGATCGTAATCATGTGCGGGTATATTACCATTAAACACTTTCTCGAATGACTCCATGACAAACTTTTTGAAAGACTCATATTCCCTTCTCAGCTTAACAGAGTTCAAAAGTAAAAAAATTTATTGCTAAAATATTCACTGTATTTCAACAAATGTAATTTGAAAACAAACATACATTTTCAAAGTCACTTATACTATATTTTTCCTCCAAAAAGCTTTGATCATTTGAGGCATTACTATTTATATTTCGTTGCTGCTGCTTGTTGCTCCTTTTCAAAGGCGGCATTATGTAACCAGATTCATTGACACTAAATTGACAAACATCCTCAAAAACAATACCTTTTTGTGCAGCATATTCAACATTTATGGGCAAATATAATGCACCTAACTCATCCACGGTTGCCGAAATATTTGTAAACATCAACTACAATAAACAAAAAGACAACAATTTATGATGCTAAGTACATGTATATCAAGCATCATAAGTAGAATATTATTATGCATAGAAATGTGAAACATTCTGTTTTAGTTGAACTATAAAAATATAACAATTACTTTAACATAACAGAAAACTTTAAAGTACTTAAGAATTTAACAATGTTACCTTGTTCCTTGATTCTCTCAACATGTCGTTGCATAATTTCTCAAACCTAGGCCTTCTATAACATTCCAATTTAGTATCCGTGTCACTCGGCTTGCAACACGGGTGGCAATATTAGGGTCTACTTCAAAACAACACTCATAAATCCAAATTTGCAATGCAAGTGGTTAACCCTCAAACCTACAAAACTTCTTTAAAAATCTAAATTTATTTCTTACAGATTCAATCAAAGTTTCAAATACAATTTTTCCCCATGGAAACTGCTCGAATTCCCCACTCTCCATCAAAAAAAAAATCTCGATTACTTACAAAGGATCTTTTACTAATTGTGAAAAATAAGAAGGTGTATATGAAGTACAATAACGAAATCTTTAGAGCATCATTATCTGACTGCCATCTTTTTTCCATAAAACAATTTATAAGGTCATCCTTTGATACTCTATCACGATCGGGAAAGTAGGCTTCCTTGAGCCTATTTGATCCACTATAAGTTCCCTCATCATTGACTTCACCAACACACCTTAGACCAGATATAATTACAAATTCTCTAATCCCAAAACACAGGGTACTATGATTGATCTTGACGTAAAACTCATCCTCACTATCTTGAACTAACTCCCTTGACATTAAGAACCGTATAACTTGATTCTGTACAACAACAGGAGACAAATCGAGGAAATAGCCAAAACAAGTTTTCCTAAACATTTGAATCTGCTCATCCGTCAATTTCAACTTTAACTCATCAACAACCCCAACATTGGTATGTGAGCTGCAATGAGAACAGGATAATTTTGTATCCAATGCGACATAGAAATCCCATTTTTACATTAAAAAAATATTAATTATACTAAGCCATATATGCAAACAGTGAATATCATTAAATTTTCCTCAACTACACATCTTCAGAAGAATAATTTTACATATTTTCATCAATCTCACAGCTGATGCATGTTAAAAGAATTAAATATAAAAGAAAATATACTAATACTAAATAAAAAAGGTTCAAATCAGATAAAGTACGGGATCCTAAAGATTGAAATCACAAATCTGTGTCTGCACTGAGTTAGAATTTATTTGTTAGTAATCAGACTACTTTTTTTTGACAAATAATTATTTATTTACTTGTTTATTTCGTGTTACCACACCAGTCTATTGTCTCGGTTCCCAAATAGAAGCTATTTTTAACAATGCTCTATAACTACTATGTTACAACACTAGCTCCTCCCAGATTTCTCCCTGTGACGCTGACATAACAGCATAGTCGAAGAATGAGTAACATTCTTTTACCACATATATTTAGCATAGAAGCAGTGAGTTGGAGACGACAAATATTTAGCTCAAAGCCATTACCACTTTTACATAGCATCAAGTACAAATAATGAATGCTTATAGCTAATGTAAACTATAAATCGGATAAAATACATTAAATCAATTGAGATTAAAAATACCTTCACAGGAAGTTTATCACATTGAACTTCCTTCGTGCTAACGCGCTTTCTCTTTTTGGGTTTAATAGCAATATTTTGTTGCATAGCAGACACATTTTTGATTTTTTTCCTTTTGTCTTTTGTATGTGATGCTTCAACCCGTTTTTCCCTTTGATTGTCCTTTCGAACGACTATTGCATGTGGTGATTTGCACCCCTTTAACACTGTTTCTTCAAAATCAGAGTCATAAGCAACATGAAGAGATGAAGATTTGACCACATTTGCTTTAGATTTTGATTTCTTACCAGTTAAATTTTTATCCATCTGTCAACTTGGCAAGAATGTGAATATTATCTTCCAATTTCTACAAAAGGGACTTGATTTAAAAAAAAATAGTAAAGAAAAACATTAAGAAGACACAAAAGAGAGTATTAAGCAGATAAAAATGGAGAGATTTGGGGGATTTGAAAATTTTGAAATTTGGGGAAGATACAGAAGAAAAGCGTAAAAGAAGGAGAAAGGGGAGGAGAGAGGGGAAAGTGTTGAAGTTATTTCTAATTTTGAATAACGATAAAGTTGGCTATGCTATACCAATTAAAACAAATAAAAATCTAAAGCAGGGCTATAGGGTGCCAATATCTAAAACTAGGGCTTTTTTATGCCAATTTTCTTAATAGGTTGTTATAACATGCCATTTTTTCTTTTTTATGTTACTCTTTAAATTTTGTTATCCGTTAATTTAGTGGGTTAAGTTTTATCTTTAAAGGATTAGCTCACTAGATTAACAACAACAAAAACAATAACAACAAACCCAACTTAATTCCATACGTGGGTTTTGGGGAGGTTAGTGTGTACACAACCTTACCCCTACCCTATAAAGGCAGAAAGGTTGTTTCCGATAAACCCTCGGTATAAAGAACAATAAAAATAAAGCAACAAGCAATAGCAGCAGTAATGTAATATGGTAATAGAAGTGAATGACATAACAAGTACTCCCTCATGTCCAATAAGTGACCAATTTGCTTTTGGCATACCCATTAAGAAAATACTAAAATCTAGACAAAAATAGTTAGTGTGACTAAACTACCCTTAATTAAATGTTACATCATAATTTAATGTGAGAAGTAAAAGACTTTTTAGGGATACATACATAAGGGTGATTTTGAAAAAATAAATTAAATTTTGTCTTGATTATATAAATGGACACTTATTTTGGACCAAAATAAAAAAACAAATTGGTCACTTATTGTGGACCATATGGAGTAATAAAGAACCAGGAATAAGAGAATACAAGAATAGTACTAGTACTACTGGTAAATCTAAGAAAAACTCACAACTTTCTGTCAACCTATCACTTTAATCCTCGACTACACCTTCATATCGTGAGTCATGTCCTCGGTAAGGTGAAGCAATGACATGTCATGCCTAAATATAAAGAGTTTTCAATGAAGCTCCTGAAGTTATTTTTTAATGTACTTTAGAAGTCTATTGGTCTATTCCATAGAATGACATCTTGCTTATCAAAAGGTGTGTTCATAATTAGGGTCGCTATTTTCTGTTAGTGAACTATTTGTTTAATTAGTATTGATTGTTCTTGTTCATTAATATAAGCTATTTAAATTGATACGGGGTCAGTTGAGGAACAGGTGGGGAGCTTTATCTAAGGATAATGCACAGGAGTTGGAGGGGCGACTAACGAATATGGGTGCCTGGAAGAGTGGTGGGGATGCTAGAGCTATGTGGACGACGACAGACTACTAAGGGAGACAGCAAGAGAGATGTTGGGAGTTTCGAAAGGTTACTCTGGCGGACACCGAGGCGACTGTTGGTGGAATGACGTGGTGCAAAGTAAAATGGAAGCCAAGAAAGCGGCTTACATTAAGTTAGTAGAGAGCACCGACAAGGATCACATAAGAGCGAACAGAGAAACATATAAGGAGGCTAGGAAGGAGGCAAAATTAGCGGTCACAGAAACTAAGACTACTGCTTTTGGTCGGCTTTATGAGGAATTTGGGGATAAAGGTGGAGACAAGAAATTATTTCGGTTAGCCAAAGCGAGTGAGAAGAAGGCTCGCGACCTAGATCAAGTGAGGTGCATCAAAGACGAGGACGGTCGAGTAATGATGGAAGAGGGCCAGATTAGGCAAAGATGGAAGTCATACTTTCATAAACTTCTGAATGAAGAGAGGGATGAAAACATCGTGTTAGGGCAATTGGGTCACTCCGAGAGTCATCGAGACTTTATGTATTGTAGGCGTATTAAGATTGAGGAGGTCATGGATGTGATGAGTAAGATGAGTCGGGGCAAAACGACTGGACCAGACGAGATTCCAGTAGAGTTTTGGAGATATGCGGATAAAGCAGGCCTGAAGTGACTGACTGGGTTATTTAATGTTATCTTCAGGACAAAGAGGATGCCTGATGAGTGGCGTTGGAGTACAATGGTTCCGGCGTACAAGAACAAATGGGATATCCAGAATTGTAACAACTATAGGGGTATCAAGTTACTAAGTCATACCATGAAAGCTTGGGAGAGGGTGGTGGAAGAGAGGATAAGGAGGGCGATGTCTATATCATAAAACCAGTTCGGGTTCATGGCAGGTCGTTCTACTACGGAAGCTATCCACCTTATCAGGAGGTTGGTGGAACTATACAGGGATAGGAAGAGGGATTTGCGTATGGTGTTTATTGACCTAGAGAAGGCATATGACAAGGTCCTTAAGGACATCCTTTGGAGGTGTCTGGAGGTGAAAGGTGTGTCGGTGGCTTAAATTAGGGCGATAAAGGATATGTATGATGGAGCTATGACTCGGGTTAGGACCGTGGAAGGTGACTTAGAGCCTTTTCCAGTGGTTATGGGGTTACACCAAGGATCTGCGTTTAGCCCGTTCTTATTTGCTCTGGCGATGGACGCACTAACACACCATATCCAAGGAGAGGTGCCATGGTGTATGTTGTTCGGTGATGATATAGTTCTGATTGATGAGATACGAGGTGGCGTTAATAGGGGACTGGAGATATGGAGGCATGTTCTGGAGTCTAAAGGTTTCAAGTTGAGTAGGACTAAGACGAAATATGTGGAATGTAAGTTCAGCGATATGATAGGGGAAGCGGATGTAGAAGTCAGGCTTGACTCACAGGTCATCCTCAAGAGAGAAAGTTTTAAGTACTTAGGGTCAATTATCTAGGGGGATGGGGAGATCGACGGGGATGTTATGCACCGTGTTAGAGTAGGGTGGATAAAATGGAGGTTAATGTCTGGAGTCCTATATGACAAGAAGGTGCCACCGAAACTCAAAGGTAAGTTCTATAGAGCGGTGGTTAGATCGACCATGTTATATGGAGCTGAGTGTTGGCCAGTCAAGAATTCACAATTCTAGAAGATGAAAGTAGCAGAAATGAGGATGTTCAGAATGAAGATATTTGGGAGAGGGTGGGCATGGCTCCTATGGACGACAAGATGCGGGAACACGGCTTAGATGGTTTGGACATATGCGGAGGAGAAGCCTAGATTCACCGGTTAGAAGGTGTGAGCGGTTGACTTTGGCAGGTACAAGAAGATGCAGAGGGCGACCTAAGAAGTATTGGGACGAAGTGATCAGGCAGGACATGGTGCGGCTTTAGATTTCTGAAGACATGGCTCTTGATAGAAACATATGGAGGTCGAGCATTAGGGTGATAGGATAAGGGTAGTCGAGAGTTCCTCCCTCTTTGTACCTGGTAGTCTGATAGAGTTTTGTTTAGGTTTGTCAGCAGTCTATGTTGTGTTCACATTGTTGTTTTGCATAGTTTTGTGTTATTGTCCTTTCACTTATTCGTTGTTGTTATTTTTCTTTTTGGCATCTTTTGTTGTTATGCCTTTTCTCTTGTTTCTTTTTTGATATTATTGTCTCTCCTATTGAGCCGAGAGTCTCCCGAAAACATTCTCTCTACCCTTTTCGGGGTAAGGGTAAGGTCTGCGTATACTCTACTCTCCCCAGACCCCACTAGTAAAATTTTACTGGGTATGTTATTGTTGTTGTTGTATCTCTTTTTCACATTCCTAAACCCATTATATGTGCATTCTGGCTAGCAAATATCACCCAATTATAGTAGTATCAACGGAAGTCAATTTTATGTACAATTATTGTTCATGCTTTCACATAAAGGTTTAAGAGTTTCACATATTGAATGAACCTAAAGGTTGATGCATGTATATGAACCAGGTAATAGCATTTAGAGGATACTTGCCACTATTTTCTGAAACAAAGCTAATTAGGTAGCTAGAGTGGCATCACTTACTTATTTTTCAGGTTTGTAGAAAGAGGATTAAATGAACAATAAAGAAAAAGGGTGATTAAGTGAAATACCATATGAACAAGGACACAATCCCTCTCCTCTACTTTTATCATGAAAATTTGAAAGAAAGCAATATCTTTTGAAATGAAAGTAAGTGACTTGGTCAAATGTTGTTAGATTTGCAAAAGTGAAATAAGAAATGATTCAACCAGATTTAAAGAAGTCAAAGTTGTAAGTTATAGATGTAACTCTATTATTTTTAATGTATGTTGCACGTTTTTATTTTGCGGCATAAAGAAGGTATGGGATCCATAAGTTTGTTTTGGCTTCTTTGACTTTTGCCATCTTTAGTTTTCTACATGTTTTCATGAAAGTAGGACACTATCAAGGTTTATCTCAAAACATAATCAACAACATCCGAAATGTTGAATGAAAGAGTACATACTTAAAAGTAATAGTGTGGTTCCATGAAGTATTGTTGGCATAGTATAAGATTACTGAACTGCAGAAAGCTTGGAAAGATAGTGCTGAAAGATGTACGAATGAATCCTCTATGATTTCATCCAAGAATTTGAGATTTTAGGATAGGATTTGAAACCGGGGGTTTGAACCTTCAATTAAACTTTCATATCAGAGATGGTTCAAACAATTGAAGATTTCCGGCTGCACATCGGATTTTTTTTTACTTCAAGAGAAGAAACTGTGAACATCCTGAATCGAACGATATTTTGGAAAGAATCTGATTAGGGTTCTGTAAAATGTTCGAGAAGAGAGACAATAAGAAAGAGTGAATTTGTGGCGTGAAAATTTGATTAGCCTTTCAGTCATTTTCTATTTATATGTGTGACCTTTGTAGACATGTGATTTTTGACCATCCCCAAGATTTTACATATTTTAGCATTTAAATACTTAGTTTAGGTATAATATAGTTATTTCAACTAATTTTGACTCTTTTACTTTATTTCGTCATAAAAATAAAATTACAAAAAAAATATTTTATTTTATGTACCTTTCATAAATTAAAAAAAAATACAAAAAATAGTACCTTATTTTTATCTTTTTATAATCTTGAAAATACAAAAAATAGTTTCACTTTTAATATCTAGTTTTATTTTAGTAGTGTGTTCTAATTAATTAAGAGTAAGTTTTTTATTTTTATATTTTAGTCTTCTTAGCCCAAAATTAAAACCCAATAAAACATGGACCAAACCCAATTTCAATGTTAAAGCCCAAAAATCCATTAGACCCAGGAGTCTTTTTAAACCCTAAAAATCCCTAAGCATAAAAGGACCCCTAGACTTAAGACTAAATCAGCAAAGACTGAGGGATCTATCCGCCGTTTTTGACCTGAAGAGGATTAGGAGCCGTTTTGGAACTTGACAGACCCCCTTCCCTTTGAACTTCATCTTCTCCAAGCACACAAGACCTAAGCTTCATCTTCTTCAAACAACAAAAAACAAAAAACAAAAAACGAACAGACCTACACCCTAAGGAACATCAGCTAGGGATTTCTTCTCCATCCAAAAATTAACAGCGGTGGGAAAGCATCAACGAGAAGTACTGCTTCTTCAGTCACCAGCTCGATTTAGAAGTTACTGTCGAGATGGACAAATAGATCGAGAAGTTGGTGATAGAACAACCTCAGTCATTATTAAAGCTACAGAGTTGCTTAAGGGAACAAACGTAACAATTACTAGTGATGGTGGTGCAATTCTGAGGATGTTAGAAGTTGAGCATCCAGCTGCCAAGGTTTTTGTTGAGTTGGCTGAACTCCAAGATCGAGAAGTTGGTGATGGCGTAGGGCTTGAGCAAGGTCTTCAATGTCTGAAGAAGTGGGGATTTCGCAGAAGCGAAGTCATATGTTGGCGTGAAGTTGGATCGACCAGCTGATGAGGCCGTTGCTGAGGCAGAACCTTAGATTCCTGGAGCTTAGACTTGTTTGATTTGGATTCTGTCTGAATATAGTGCTCGTCTTCTAAAATTATGAATTTGTTTTAATTGAGGTGTAAGCTGTTCGGAGTTGGCTCGTGGTTCCGTCCGCAGTTCGTCACATTTTGAGTTTAAAATAGTGAAACAATCAATTTTACGACTATATTGAGGTCGAATCCTTTCATCCTCTATTCGTTTTATTCAAACTTAGTGTTAATTGTTTGTTTGGTAATATGATGTCGTTGTTTGCATAATTGTTCTCCATAGTTTTGAATTTGCTTGCGTAGTTGTCTGCTCGTGTTTACTCGAATTGGTTATAGCTGAACATGATTTTGTCACAGTATAGAAATTGGGTTGCTATTCATCAACTGAACTACGTCAAATTAGATTAAAGAGGCTCGGGTGCTAAAGTTTATAAAATTGAGCCTTTAATTGTCTATCGCTTTGTTACTTGCCTATATTTGCTAGTAGCATGTTTTAGGCCGATAATATTCATAAGCATTCGTAGCTTGCTTTAGGCGTGCTATAATAAAATTATCATAGCTATGGGTACGGTTCCTGTGAAGTAGTTGTGGTACACAATTCTAAAATCCGGGGTACATTTATGTGACCCGGCCATAATTTAATCTTGTTAATAAATTAAACATGTTGTAGATCGTGGGTACGATTTATGTGACATGATCCGCAATGTGTAATCAAATAAATAGTTGTATAACAATTGGATTATTAAAAGTGGTTTAAAAGTAATAAAATGCATATAGGTTTCAAAAATGTTTCAAAATCAGATAAATAGGCCAATAATAATAGTTGAGCGACCGTGCTAAAACCACGGAACCCGGGAATACCTAACACCCTCTCACAGATTAACAGAATTCCTTACCCGGATTTCTGTATTTCGTGGACTATAAAACAGAGTCAATCTTTCCTCGATTCGGGATTTAAAACCGGTGACTTGGGACACCATAAATTATCCCAAGTGGCGACTCTGAATTTTAAATAAAATAATCCTATTTCGATTGACACTTAAATTGGAAAAAACTCACTTATACCCCTTCCGGGGTAGAAAAAGAAGGCGTGACAACCTTTACAAAAGAAGTACTCATTACAAAAGAAGCCTAACTAACTAATTAACTAATGACTATGTATAATAAAATAATATCTGGCCAAAACACTAAGATTGCCTTATTGGGCCTAAGGCCAAATATTCTGATAGCCCAACACCCCCCTTCAAGTTGGAGGGGGAGAACACCTTCAACTTGGACAAGAAGGACTGATGAAGCATGCCAGTAAGAGGCTTAGTGAAGATGTCGGCAAGCTGATTAGAGGTGGTGACATGAAACAACTGAATCAAGCCATCTGCTAACTTTTTCCGTATAAAATGACAATCCACCTCGATATGCTTGGTTTCTCATGAAGCACCGGATTCTTAGCAATATGAATGGCAGCCTGATTGTCACAAAAAATAGAAACAGGATAAGAAATATGAACAAAAAGGTCAAGAAGCAGCCTAGTGAGCCAAGTAAGTTCAGCCACCAATTTACTGAGTGCCCTATATTCTGCCTCAGCGGAGGAGAATGAAACAATAGGTTGTTTCTTAGATTTCCAAGAGACCAAACAATCACCCAAAAAGACACAAAAACCAGAGACAGACTTGCGAGTATCAGGGCAAGCTGCCCAATCACTATCAGAATATGTTGTGAGAGTACAATCAGGCGAGTTAGAGTAGAATAGCCCAACATCAATGGTGCCTTTCAAGTATCTCAACAGGTTGAGGGCATCAGTCATATGAGGCAACCAGGGAGCTTGTAGAAACTGACTCAAATGTTGCACACCAAAGGAGAGATCAGGTCGAGTATGAGTCAAGAAGAGAAGTTTACCAATCAGACTCTTGTACCTTTCAGGATGATCAAACAACTCCCCAGAATCAGCTTTCAACTTGAAATTCAAATCTAAAGGAGAAACAACATGGGTCACCTCCAAACAATTATATTCTTTAAGTAAATCCAGGACAAACTTTCTTTGATTTAAGAAAACACCAGTAGGAGAAGCATTTACTTCAATGCCCAAGAAATAGTGTAACAGACCCAAATCTTTTATTTTAAACTCATTGTCCAGAAATTCCTTCAAAGCAGAAATCTTAACAAGATTGTTCCCTGTTAAGATGATATCATCTACATACACAGCAAGGATCACAATGTTACCAGAAGACCCTTTTACAAAGAAGGAATAATCATTTAAGGAATAAGTGTATCCTCTTGAACATAAAGCTTGAGACAACTTTGCATACTATTGTTTAGAAGCTTGCCTCAAGCCATAGAGGGATTTCTTTAGATTGCAAACTAAGGGGGCAGATGTGGAAGATGAAGGAATGGAAAGACCTTGAGGAAGCTTCATATAAACCTCTTCATGTAAATCACCATGAAAAAAAGCATTATTTACATCAAGTTGAAACATAGACCAACCCTGCTTGACAGCAACAACTATAAGGCTTGCTTTATACCTTTCTACACTCCCATCTGCTCTATATTTTATTTTATAGACCCACTTGCACCCAATGTGTTTCTTTCTAGTAGGAAGTTCAACAATATCCCAAGTCTTATTGGCATATAGTGCCTCAAACTCCTTTCTCATTGCCTCTTACCAGGCTGGAATAGGAGTTGCCTGAGCATAAGTGTATGGTTCAGATTCAATAGGCTGAGCCGAAGAACAAGAAAAAGATGCAGGTAGTTGACAATGATAATCCTATAAATAAGAGGGAATATGATGTGGTCTGTCAGATCTCTTTAATGGAGGGATATTAGTTACTGTGACAGAAAGAATGTCAGGATTGAAAGCTGGGAGTTGAATAGAGGAAACATGATTGGAAACAACAGAAGAATTAGGTGGAGAATACAAAGGAGCAGAAGTTGTAGGTGGAGAGTCAGAATTGGGAATAGTAGGAGTGATTGAGGGTGATACAGGAGAGGAACTACTGACAGGAGAGAATGGAGAGGTGCCGTTGACAGACATATCTGCCGTGGATATAACATGATTAGGTGGCTGAGAATGTACAAAAGTAATAGTGTCAGGAGGGAGATTCATCACCACACTCTGAGGAAGAGAGTGGGACTGTGTAGGAGGAGATGGAGAAGAAGAAGATTTATCAAAAGGAAACACATGCTCATGAAAGACAACATCTCTAGAAATGAAAAATTTGTGAGTATCTAAACAATATAACTTGTATCCCTTTTTTGCAAAGATGTATCTCAGAAACACATATCTCATGGCCCTTGGTTGGAGTTTATCTCTTTGAGGAATTGGTACAGTTGCATAACACAAGCAACCAAAAGATCTTAGGTGAGAATAATGTGGGACTTTCCCATATAATATTTCAAATGGTGATTTGTTGTTGAGCAATTTAGAAGGAAGTCTATTGATGATGTAAGTGGTTGTTAATAAGCAATCACCCCAGAATCTAAGGGGTAGTTTGGACTGAAAGATAAGTGCTCTAGATGCTTCAAGTAAAGTTCTATGCTTCCTCTCCACCACACCATTTTGTTGTGGTGTGTGAGGGCAGCTGGTTTGATGAATGATGCCATTATCAGAAAAGAAGGAAATGGCTATGTGACTGAAACCAAGTTCCAAGGCATTGTCACTTCTAATGGTTTGAACATTCACATTAAATTGAGTTTTGACCATGAGAACAAAGGCTTTGAGAAGAGAGAAGGCATTACTTTTAGACCCCAATAAGTGAGTCTAAGTAGATCTGCTAAAATCATCCATAATTGTTAAAAAGTATCTAGAGCCAGAGTAAGTAGAGGTGTGATAAGGACCCCAAATATCAACGTGAATAAGTTGGAAAGGTTTATTGGTCTGAGTGCTGCTGTCAGGGAAGTGCAACCTAGTTTGTCTAGCCATAGGACATACATTACAAGGAAAATATTGTTTAGAAGAAACAGAGATAACAGAAATAGTCTTCATTCTCACAAAAGGAACATGTGCAAGTCTTTGATGCCAAACAATGTCCATATTATCTTGTGTAGCTTTATTACAAGTGGAAATGAAAGTAATTACAGAAGTGGGGGAAACATCAAAATATAAGCTGTAAGAATTAAAATTTTCAGCAACAGAATTGTGTGGAAGAGATGTCAAAGGTAACTCTGACTTGTAGAGTCCATCATCCACTCTACCAAGCTCCAGAGGCTTCTTCAGAAAATGGCCCTGGATAAAACATCCAATATAAGTGAACATAACTATACAATACAATTATTGTACCAGTCTATTCACAGATATTAAATTATGATGAAAAGAAGGGACATAAAGGACATTGTGTAAGGTGATAGATTCATTCAATGAGTAGGATCCTGTACTTGTGACCTTGGCTTTATAGCCATTTGGAAGAGAGACTAGATAAGGAATAGTTAAGGGAATTATATTGAAAAGGACATCTTTATTGGAGGTCATGTGATCAATAGCACCAGAATCAATTATCCAGATTAATTTTTTAGAGTTTGTAGAATTGGTAGTTTTTATCAGTATACAAGAACTAGAACCAGACACTATAGGATCAGACAACAATATACCAGTAAAATTGGAAGATGCCATGAGATGAGGTGGATGAATTGAATCAGATAGTTGAGATTGCTGAAGAAGATTTATCAACTGAGTGTACTGCTGTTGTGTTAGATCAGGCACTGCAGACTTTTGACCCTCAGAAGCCACAATAACTGACATTAGGAGTGTGGCAAGATGAATTTGGGTTGGAATCATTGGAGAATTCACATTCTGTAGTCACATTGGCTGCAATTCTTTTGCCTTTGGTAAACTTGAAATTAGGAGGAAATCCATGAAGCTTGTAACACTTATCAATTAAGTGTCCAGGCTTCTTGCAATATTTGCAAAAAAGATTACTCAAGTTACCTTTACTCTGGTAAAAATTAACCCTTTGAGTATACTATCTTTGAGGCTGACAAAAGATGCCTTGTTGTTGAGGCCAGACATATTAAAGGATGCAGATTCAGAACTGAAATTTGGACCAGGATTTACTTGCCTTTTTTTTTCCATCTTGTAAAAGGATGTTATAAGTGTTATCAAGTGATGGAAGTGGTTGCATCATCAAAATATTACTCCTAACCTTAACATATATCTCATTTAGACCCATTAGAAATTGGTGAACTCTATCCTCTTCTTCTTCTTTCAGAAGTTCTGCTCTAATAGGGCATGCACACGCATTTACCTTATTACTACGCATTATCCTCAATTCATCCCATAATTTCTTAAGTTTGTTGAAATAGGAAGCTATGTCAAGAGCCCCTTACATAGTGGAAGCAAGTTCTTTCTTTATTTCAAAATTTTTTGTCTCATTAACTGTCCCATATCTTTTATTTAATTGTTCCCAAATACTTTCAGCAATTTCTGAATATTGAACACTCTCAGCAATTTCTGAAGAAAGTGAACTGGTCAACCAAGAGATGACCATATTATTACATCTATTCCATTGTTTAATGTGTGGAGAATTTTCAGCAGGTTTGGGGCAAGTACCATCTACGAAATCAATTTTATTCTTAGCAAACAAAAATACAATTATACTCCTTTTCCACCCACCAAAACCAGTACCAGAGAAAGGTGTGTGGACTAAGAAAATCCTAGGGATATTAGAAGGATGGAGGAATATGCGACTGGAGGAATCAATAGCAGTAACATTACTGGTTTCATCAGTACTACCCATTGTTCACAATCCAAAATACACCAAACACAAAATATCACAACAACCCTCTGAGTTCGAGGAATACAACGACTCTAGTATAAAACACAAAATTTTGAGAAGAAACGATATTACCAGCCTCTTTTGCAACCAAAAAGAGTACGACCTTGATAATCACGAGAGTCTCTAGAAAAACCAGGATTTGAAAGCCGGAAATCGAAAACCCTAACTTCGACAGTGACATCGAACCCTAGCTTCAAACGAATACGAGAACCCTAGCTTCAATAACGACAATCGCCAACTCGAAACCAAGAGAAAACTTCAAATCAACCGAGATATTGAAGATATAAGCTGAAATTGCAGAGAATTCGAAGAAAATCGAAGAAAATACTTTGCGAGAGAAAAAAACGATTCTGAATTTTTCTTCTCTAAAATGAACGAGGGTACCATCGTTCGATTCAGCATGACGAGATCAATCAGGATCCGTGCTCTGATACCATGTGAACATCTTGAATCGAACGATATTTTGGAAAGAATCTGATTAGGGTTCTGTAGAGTGTTCGAGAAGAGAGACAATAAGAAAGAGTGAATTTGTGGCATGAAAATCTGATTAGCCTTTCAGCCATTTTCTATTTATATTGTGTGACCTTTGCAAAAGAAGTACTCCTTACAAAAGAAGCCTAACTAACTAATTAATTAATGGCTATGTACAATAAAATAATATCTGGCCAAAACACTAAGATTGCCTTATTGGGCTTGAGGCCAAATATTCTGATAGCCCAACAGAAACTGGAAAGGCCTATAATGGAGAAGTCATTTGATAGTGATTCGTAGGTGACTCGTATTTGAGGGGTAAGATATACAATTCTCGCTTTTCTTGCTAAATCCGTCTCTGATCTTATGCTATTTTGGCTACTTTTTTTTGATGTAAGGTTCTTAATATTCTTTCTGGATCTTTCTGGATATTGTGGCTTGCTTCACTTATTTTCCTTATGTAAGGTTCCTAAACAGCAAGTGGCTGTGTTATCAACATCTTTTTTGAAAGAGCAAATAGTCAATGTTGAGAAATTGATATAAAGTTCAGGACTATAGGCTTATAAAGTTCCCTATTTTGACTTTTGATCATGGTTGTATACAATAGTGAATTACACATAGTGATTCTAATTTTCTTTTTCATTTTGATCACACACACTCTTATAACTTTTTCATCTGATTAAGAAATAATTTTTTTTTTAATCCAATTGCACGTCTGATTATGTATTATGCTAATGTTCTTTAATTTAGAAGATGAACTTAAATGGCATTTACCATTATCTTATGTTAATATTTCTATTTTTTCTGATAAAATAATCAACTTTAACTTGGAAAGATATCACTGATTTAATTTTCTCTTGAAGTAGTAAATTATTTTGGATATTTTCCCATGCTCTATTTCGTCTCTCAAGGAAATCAGTTAGAGAATTATCATTTTTTTCCTTTTTTTCCCCTTAATTCACCAAGGTCCAAGGACAGTAGATTTTTGGCTATCCTATTAGCTTTAGTTGTTTGTGTTTGTTGCTTTGATTCATGGGGTCAGAATTACAACAATGAACTATTTATTTTATTCTTTTTAAATTATTTATCCTATTAAACTATCAATTTTCATTACATTCTGCACTGACCTTTGTTTTATTCCATATTGAATTCAATAAGGAATCTTCTACCAGAAGAGAGATTTTTGTATGTACTGTTAAGAAATATATATTCTTTGAAGTTAGTCTCATGTAGCTCTAAATGTAGCTTTACATTCTGATCTTGTTCTGATTGATTGCGTTGTTTTGTGACTGAAGTGAGCTTGAAGTCACTGGGTGTGACTCCACTTCGTGTGTTTCTTAAGGCAATAAGTTATGGATGAATTGGTCGAGAGAAGTGCCAATATTGATGCACAAACTAAGGGGGTGAGCAAAAATACATGTATCCTTCAATGCTTGTAAATGTATGAAACATTAGTATGTTGTATAGATTACTGCAGAACTTTGCCCTTCAATGCATGTAAATGATATGAAACTTTAATATGTTGTATGAAAGTATTTTCTGGTGTTAATTTTTAATAAACTTGTAGCTGAACAAATAACACATGACATATGTCCGAATGTATCGGGCTTTAAGCCTGTGCGTAGCAAGGGTTTCTACATCTTGTAATTTGAAATAAGGCGTTCCAATCTTCACTTTTCTTCTTCATTTGCTATTGCGATTGTTAAAATTTTCCATTAATGTATTATTTTCTTAATTTAGCTTAGCATCATCAAATTGTTTTGAGTATGATGTAGATCCCTTGTTAACAAGGAAAAGAAAATGAAGAAGACTGAACGATAATCCCTTACTTTGTGTATAATCAATAAATATGTTTATGTTACATAATTAAATAAGAGCCTTCCTAATAGTGATAATTAGGTTTACTATTTGGGCAAATATCGTTTTTAGCCAGTGGCCGAAACTATTTATATTTGGTAGCCACTAAAGTATATAAAATTTGTATATTTTTTTATATATAACGTGTATATATATATACAAAAATATATTTTTCGACTATTATTTTAAGAGCCACTAGTGTCATTTTTTCTTATTATTGTAACGACCCGGCTAGTCGTTTCGAGAGTTGTAAATCTGTTCCTCCATTTACTGCTTATTTTGTACTTTATGACTATTATGTGGCTTGCCGGGTTAGTCGGTTCGAGTCCGAAGAGATTTCGGAATGAATTGAGATACTTAGTCTCAAAGTTGGTAGCTTAAGTTGAAAAGGTTGACCGGATATTAACTTATGTGTAAACGACTTCGGAATGGAGTTTTGATGGTTCCGTTAGCTCTGTTGGACTTAGGAGCGCGTCCGGATTGTGATTCGGAGGTCATAGTTGAATTAAGCTTGAAATGACGAAAGTTGGATTTTTTTGGAAAGTTTGACTGTGAGTAGACTTTTTGATATTGGGGTCGGATTGGAGTTTGGGAAGTTGGTGTAGGTCCGTGGTGTCATTTGTAATTTGTGTGTAAAATTTAGGGTCAATCGGACATGATTTGATAGGTTTTAGCGTCGTTTGTAGATATTGAAATTTCAAAATTCATTAGGCTTGAATCTATGCGTGATTCGTGTTTTTGATGTTGTTTGAGGTGATTTGAGGACTCGACTAAGTTCATATGATGTTTTGAGACTTGATGGTATGTTGGTTGAGGTCTCGGGGGCCTCGGGTGAGTTTCGGATGGTTAGCGGATCAATTTTGGACTTGGCATTATGGCAGAAGACTGCTGGTTTTGTTGTTAGTGGTTCCTCTTATGCGTTCCCGAGAAAGGTCTCGCGTTCGCGAAGTGTATCTGGGGACAAGCGAGGAGTTGTTCTTCTCGTTCACGAAGAGGGAGCCGTGTTAGCGAAGGTTTGGGGTTGATGTGCATCGCGATCGCGAGAGGGAGCTCACGTTCACGTAGAAGGGTAAAGCAGGCTTGGGCACCATTCCCTAAGGCATCGTGTTCGCAGCCAGGTAGACGCGTTCGCGTAGGCCAAGCTAGGCAAGGCATCGTGTTCGCGAAGTAGAGTTCGCGTTCACAAAAGAGAGTTTTTTCGGGCAGTCAAGTTTGTGCTTCGAGAACGCGAGTCTCTTTCCATGTTAGCAAAGAAGGCGTACCTGGACAGAATTATAAGTTTCAAAAATGAGGGTTTGAGATATAACACAAAAATTAATTTGGGAGCTCGGTGGAAGGCGATTTTTGGAGAGAGTTTTACGTGGGTGTTTGGGGTAAGTGATTCCTACCTAATTTTGATTAATTTCCATGATTTTGCCTTTAATTCCATCATTAAATTTGTGATTTAGCGTGGAAAATTGGAGAAAATAAAGAAAAGTTCTTAGGCTAGATTTTGAGGTTTTGATAGAGATTTTGGTGTCAGATTTTGGTAAAATTGGTATGGTTGGACTGGTGGTTTAATGGGCTTTCGGGTTTTGTGACTTTTGTCGGATTTCGAGACGTGGGCTTGGGGGACCGCCTTTGGGCCGATTTTTGACTTTTGATTTATAACTTAGTATTTCCTTGTTGAATTGATTCCTTTATCCCATATTGATAGTATCACATTGTTTATGACTAGATTCGAGGCATTCAGAGGCCGTTTCGCGAGGCAAATGTGTTTCGGAGTAGAGATTTGCTCGGATTAAGGTAAGTAACAGTTCTAAATTTGGTTTTGAGGGTATAAAACCCCGAACTATGTGTCATGTGATTGGTTTTGAGGTGACGGATGTGTGAGCACAGTGGGAATTGGGACTTGGTCCATCCATGGAATTGTATAGATGATTAATCTGTTGAGATCTGTAAATTCTTCTTGTGATATAGTAATTGGGCTGCAAACCCTGTTAGAAATCATGCTTAGGCCATGTGTTGGTACTGAAGGGGCCCTTAGAGGTCATGTACATGTTAATCTATCTGCTAATATTGTTGTGTTGTACTCAGTCTTAGTTTTACTTGCATATTATATCTTAGTCTCTATTGTTCCTTGTTTATACACTATATCGTTTCTGTTTGGGCTGATTTTTATGATTTCTGAGAGCCCAAGAGATTGGAGAGATTGATGATTGAGTGAGGCCGAGGGCCTGATTGTGAGATATAGATACTATAGCACGTAGGTTGTCCGTGTAGAACGTGAGTTGTCCGTGCAGATCCTGATATTTATACTATATCATGTGAGGCGCCAAAAAGTTGATCGCGGCAAACTCAACCTTACACAACGGTAGGAGGAGCGGGCGCTAATACTTTTACCCGAATAGTGGTATCGGGGTCAATTTCCACAGGGAGCTTGGAATGGAGTTGCGTATTTGTTTAGACTAGGAATGCGTGTTTGCTCCTAATTGTACTTCTACCATTTTTTGGGTTTTTGTTTAATCACTACTATTATCAACTACAAGTTTAAGCTAATTTATGCTAAAAGGGTATGTTCTAAGTTGTCATTAATATAGAGAAAGGCACTAGGGTCGTGGCATCACCTAGGTGGTTAACTAACGGGTAGAGGTTACTATTAATAGATTGACATATTTGAGATCAATGTTATAACCGTGCACATTTGTACTCACTCTCACACCTCTCGGTAGAGAGAGCGATTTTGCCCAATTGACTCTCTCGAGATCAATTGGGTAGGCCAATTAGACCAAGCAACTAGGGTTCAAGTAGGGTGATTACTCTCTCGAGGTTTAACCCATTAATTGGGACTACTATTTCTCATGGATCCACCCCAATTCCTTGTTGGGTCAATTCTGGGGTCATAGACTCTCTTTCTCAAGAAAGGTCAAGACCCACTAAGCTAGAATCAATGTTTGCAACCATCAATCCTTAATTAAACCATAAGATTAACCCAAATAACAAACACCCAATATCAATCTATCAGTAATAAGCAACACCCATTAATTACCCACACTAGGGTTGAGCCATAACCCTAACTAATGGGTTTAGCTAGACATAATTAAAGCAGAAAATAAAGAAATAGAAGATGAAACAACCATATTAATTAATTGCTAATGCTAGACTACAATAATCTATGATGAAACTAAGCTAAAAATGCCCAAGATAGGCCAAAACATAAGTCTCACGAGTACAGCAGCTGTCAGTTATACAAAACTTGACCTAAAAATGGTAAAATGTTCTATTTATAGTGGGCTGGAAAAACTAGACAAAAATGCCTCTGCGGGGTTAATGCGGACCGCACAAAGATGGCACGCGGCCGCACTGGGTTGTTTGACCTCTGAATCTTGCTCTCTGAAAATGGTGATGCGGACCGCACAAAGCTGGGGTGCGACCGCATGAAAATTGGCGCGAACCGCACAAAGTTGGGGTGCGGTCGCATGAAAACTGGCGCGGACCGCACAAAGTTGTTGTGCGGCCGCATGAAAGGTTTTACCGCTTCTCTGAACTTCGCTGATGCGGGCCGCATGACCATAGAGTGCGGCTGCATGGGAGGGAGCGCGGGCCGCATGAAGTTGGACGCGACCGCATGGTTTGCTTTTGGAATATAATACTCTCTGAACTTATTGGACGCGACCGCATAGCAAAATTGTGTGGCCGCATGAGTGAGACGCGGCTGCATGGGGCATGGCTTGTAAGTTCACAGTCTCTGAACTTCTATGGTGCGGCCGCATGACATGATGGTGCGGTCCGCACCAAGTTCTGAATGTCTTCACTCTACTGATATTTGGCACTTGAGCAGGTTTCACTCCAATTTGAGCTGATCTTTGACGATTTATCACTTTATAGCTCAAACCTGCAATCAAGCGCAATCTGTAAGCTTTTTGGGACTATTTTGTAGCAATTTACACTCAAAGCGCAGGCAAGTATGAGTATAAAACATGTTAAAATCCTACCTATCAACTCCCCCAAACTTAAACCTTTGCTTGTCCTCAAGCGAACAAAACAAAACCACCCCTCAAAGGCAACATCCAAGCAATTTCAACTTATCCTAAAGTAACCTCAATAAGCGTCAATTGGGACTAACAATTGCCCTCAATGCGAATGCATCATTAACACATTTAGACTTTAAAAGCTTGTGGATCAAGTGTGACACAAGAGCTTCAAGAGTTGACACATTTCATCAAAGAACTTTTCTCAATTACCTTGGCCATTGTGGAACCCAAACTCAAACACCCTCAACTCTCCCTAAGCGAACCTCACCTTTTTGAGTATTATCACACAAACCGAGGTTGATAGATTTTCACTCATCTCTCTCAAGGAAGAGGCCACAAGTCCGTCTCTAAGTACCATATGCTTGCCCCTTATGTAAGTATACACTAATGTAGGTTCCCTTCAACTCAAAATCATGTAGGGCTTTTATGGAGTCATTGTGAAGACTTTTGGGTAAGGGTAGGACATAGTTTTGTTCAAGTGGGTTCAATCTTCCCTTAAGCACTTCTTTTGATTCATTTCGGCACACTTTCTTGACTCATTTGAGTATTCACTTCTTTTTCAAGGGGTTAGAGAGACACATTGTCACCCTTTTTCATGCAATTCAACACATTTCTCCTTTTTTACTTTTTCCACACCCTTTTTCACTTTTGTTTTCTTTGAACCCCCTTTTTGACCTTATTCAATTGGGTCTTTCTTTTTGTCTTATATTTTCTTTTTCTTTTTGCTTTTGTACCTTTTTACCACATTGTTTTCTTTCTTGTCTCCCCCCCAAACTTAGACGTTTGCCATCTACTCAAGGGAAGATTTGGGTGCCACGAGAGGGTATCGTTAAGAACGGGTATGGGCTTGTAGCTTCGGTTCTTGAAAGAAGAAGGTTCAAGGCTCAAAAAGGGTTAACTAGGGATCATTTCATTGGTAGGTCATGGAATTTTTCAATCTTAGCATTTTGGATCAAGGAGAGCCTACAATCACTTCTCAAGCCAAATTTCACCTAAGATTTCGCCTCAACAAACATTCGGGGAAAGTTCTAGACCATCGGCTCGGGACCTGGACTCGCAAATCGAATTCTCACCACACACACTCAAGGATTGCTAAAGATGTCGAGTCGAAGGCCCACAACGACCTTAGTTACGATTCAAGCGCACAATGGTTCAATACGACCACATGATGACTGTTTGGTCAACACAAGAGTCTCAAGGCCACGACTTTCACCATCCTAAGCACAACATTATGTCTTTGACCATGGGATCAAAGGCAAATATGTTAGGCCCAAATGAAGCTTTGTTTGAGGTATCCTTGACTGCAAAACTTGAAAATAAAATAAAAAACGAAAAATCAAAAATGGACTCAAACCCTTAAGAAGGTTGTCACGCCATCTATCATTGGGAAGAGCCACCCGGTTCGCACAACACTCTACCCTTGGAAAGAACCGTGGCATTAAGAAAACCAAGGGCTTATTGCAAATGCCAAAACAAAACAAAAAGGCTACGAGCTTACTATGAAGCTACAAACGAAAATTTTTAACGAAAATAAAAAAACCCGAATGAATATGTACAATAGGGGAGTAGAATATACAACGGGGGGAATGAATATGTACATAAAGTAGAAAAGTAACTAGAATGAAAAGTTATATACAGGCCAACTATCAACTAGCAACATAAGCTAAGAATCAAATAAATATGTACAGTCATCCCAAATGTATCAACCATCAAAATACAAAATAGTAGGGCGCACCCCCACGAATAAAAGCTGGCATTGTCCCCAATGCCAACTACCAAAATAAGCATATAAACAGAGAAAGGATATAGAGTGGCTCCTCAAGCCTGATCCTTTGTCATGGGCTGATTAGTGGTCCCCTGGTCCTCTGTACTGGCGGGAACCTCAGACTGGTTTCCGGCCTGCTGCTGCTCTGCTGCTGGGACAGGGGCCGAGTCATGGACCGGCTGAACATCTGATGGAGCACTGGAAGTATCCTTCTGAACCTGTGCTACCTCTATCACAACACCCTCAGTACTAGGAAGTTTCCTCTTCTTCCTTGGGTGCCTAGGCTCCTCCTCCTGCTGTGGCTCCGGTACAACTACTGATGGTGGAGGTGCTGACTCATCAAAGAACAAGTCTATCTCGGAGCTCCTTCACCTCATCCTTGGATGCCCGGGATTTTCTCATCTTTTTGTGTTCTCGGGCAAGCTCCTTTAGAGCTTTGCCCTGTGCATCAACTGCCTTTGTCAAGGCAGCCTGAGTAGCCAAAATCTTCTCCTGGTTGGCTAGGAGTGTCTCCTCAATGGACTGAGGAATCTCAACTGTGGCTGGAACAGACTGGGCCGCAACTGTGGTAGCCAAAGTGGACAACTTGGATGTCGAGACTGACATCCAGTTGTTCAAACTGGCCAATGTCTTTGCTAATTGCTGGGCTGTGAGGGGGTTAGATCTGGAGGTGGGAACCACTGGGCTAGTTGAAGAGCTGGGACCCGCAGAGGAGGATGGGATGTCCGGAACAGTAGTGGCAGTGGGAGTGGGTGGCTCAACAGAGGCTTCTATCGCAACTGGCTCCTCAGACTGGCCAGTCGGGGCAGAGGTGGATGCTTTTCCCTTCTTATCCCCCTTCGGGTTGTCCGGCCCATGAATATTAAACCATGAGAACGGGGACACCGGCCGGACTTCAACATCGAAGGGGTATTTTTTTACCTTTGCATCTTTAAAGTACATTGTGAGGGTGTTCGGGTAGAGGTAGTTTCTGTTCGTATCAATGCCAATGGATGTGATCACACTGTACATAACATTCCCCACATTGATGGGGAAAACCTGCCATGATGGACGCAATGAGAACCGCTCGGGCGATTGGAATGGTTTGGTCATGGGACGAAGGGTCCAACCTGTTGCATACAAAAGTTAACCATCCTCTCGCCTCAAAATTAAGGTCCTTTCTCAGTAATTTCTTCCCCACCTGAATCCATTCCGGAATGGTACCCGGCTGAGTTACTATGCCACCCAAGGACGAGCTTCCTCTTTCAACGCTAATTTCTCTCTGTACAAAGCATCATCCTCCTCATTGAAACCCAAATATCCGTTCAACGCCTCTGCCGAAAACACTATCGTCTTATCTCGCACTTTGGTTGCAATTGACCCTTCTTTGGTGTAGGCTACATTGCAGTAGAATTCCTTCACCATATGTTCATTTGCATCGATCAGCACATCTTTAAAGAAATCCCACCCCACTCTAGTAAGAAATTGATCATAGACTCTGGGAAGGAAAGGTAACAAATCCCGGGTGACTATTCTTCTTTCTGGAATTAGCTTCTTATTTGGCCACACTTCCCAAATTTATGAAAGGCTACCTCGCTGACAAATCTGTCCTGCCATATAGCTGGGTTTCTACTTCTTTCAATTCCCCCAACTCTAGGTACCCCACTGTCCGGGACCTCCTCATCATTCTTGTTTTTGTCTTCTGCACTCTCCCCGGATCCTGAAGCTATGGGGCAGGTGGAGTATTTGGTACTGCCTGCTTCTGAGACCTGAGACGACTCAGGTTGTATAACAATTGGAGATTTAGCAGGGCCTACGGGGGCTTTCCACGAACCCGTTGAGAAATCCTGGGAGGGGAGGTACTCACTCCCCGACTGCTCTTCATCACTCACCACCTGCTTTCTTGTTTTTAGCTTTGATTGGGGAGTGAGTTTCTTCAATTTAGCTTTACCTCCCTGGGAGGGGTCACCTCCTCGTCCGGGTTGTTTAGTTCCACGACCTTATTGTTTAATCATTTTCTGCACACAAATAATTCTAACAGAAACACAGATAGAGAATAGCTGACAGCAGTGCGGACTGCACAAACTAGGCATGCGGACCGCACTGACCAACTTTGGAATTCAACACCTCTCTGATTAGGGATCATGCGGACTGCATGAACAGGGTGTGCGGCTGCATGGGAGCTAATGCGGTCCGCACAAACTGGTCATGCGGCCGCATTGGCCATAATATTGAAAAGTGGTACCCTCTGAACCTCACCCATGCGGACTGCGCAAACATGGCATGCGGACGCATGGAGCATGGCACGGACCGCACAAACCCGGCATGCAGCCGCGCTGAAAGAATCAACCTTTGGGCTCAAGGTTTACGCGGACCGCGTAACAGACTGATGCGGCCGTGTAGGGTATGGTGCGGACCACACAAACAGGGTGCGCGGCCGCGCTGAGCTGAAAATACAGGGGCAACTAGGGCTTTAATTACTGGGCTCAAATTTTTCATGTTTTAGCATCCTACTTTGTCCCTACTCATTTATAACATGCCCATGATTTAAAAGAGCAACAAGAACACTATAGAACTATTCTAATCATGAAAAAATAAAAATCAAAAAGAAAGAATTGAAGAAGTTATGACTAGGGGAACATGTATAAAGTTTAAATTAATGCTAAGTAAAAAGTAATGTGAGAGATATGTTACTAGGAAAGCGAAGAAATTCCGTTGATATTAACACTAAGAAGGATCTCTAAATGTGAACAGTAACTTTTAGGGCTCAGGAGTGAATTTTGGCGAAAAGTTCTACTGAAGACCCTAATGGTCTATTTATAGGAAACAAGGGGGGGCATCACTTACCGTCCAGTGCGGCCGCGTGAACACGACCGCGGGCGACACTAGGATTTAACCTTTTTACCTGAAGCTGCAGCGAAAGCACGCGGACCGCATGAAATGGGATGCGGCCGCATGAGTACTACGCGGGCTGCACAAAGTGCGACGCGACCGCGTGAACACAGTTCAGAGACTTGGCAGTAATTTCTTTGGCCAGTGCGGACCGCGCAAAGTGGGATTGCGGCCGCGTCGGTCACTGTTCAGAGACTGTTGTTTTACACAGTTGTTTTTGCACTGGTTCAATCACAATTCCTGCAACATCTCACAAACCATTAGCTCAAAAATCCTAATCTACCACAGAAATCAAAAATAAAGAAAAAGACATGGGTTGCCTCCCAAGAAGCGCCTGATTTAACGTCGCGACATGACGCATGTTACCATCAAAGTCACTTCAAATGAATGAGTGCCACCACGGTACTGTCATCAAACTTTCCCAAGTAATGCTTGACACGATGCCCATTGACCCGGAAAACTTCACCATTTTTGTTTTTGAGATCAATAGCACCAAATGGGGTTACACCGACAACTTCAAATGGACCACTTCACTTAGACTTAAGCTTTCACGGAAATAACCTCAGCCAGGAGTTGAAAAGAAGAACAATGTCACCATCTTTGAATTCCTTCCCCCGAGCATACTTATCGTGAAGATACTTTATCTTGTACTTGTACAAGGACGAGTTGGAGTAGGCATGAAATCTAAACTCGTCTAGCTTATTGAGTTGCTCAACCCGGAGATTCGCAGCGACATCCCATTCTAAGTTCAATTTTCTCAAAGCCCACATAGCCTTATGCTCAAATTCCACCGGAAGATGACAAGCTTTCCCAAACACCAACCGGTACGGAGACATACCAATCGGGGTCTTGTAAGCTGTCCGATAGGCCTAAAGAGTGTCATCTAGTTTCTTCGACCAATCGGTCCTATTGGCATTGACAGTTTTGGACAGTATATACTTGATCTCTTGGTTGGAAACCTCAATTTGGCCACTCGCTTGAGGATGATAAGGAGTGGTCACCTTGTGATTTACACCATACTTGGCAAGCAATGAATCAAAAGCCTGGTTGCAAAAATGAGAGCCACCATCACTAATGATAGCACGTCGAGTGCCAAACCTTGTGAAGATACTCTTTTTCAAGAATGCCACCACACTTCGAGATTCGTTGTTGGGAAAAGCGACGGCTTCGACCCATTTCGACACATAATCAACCGCTACCAAGATATAGGTGTTCCCACACGAACGTCCCCATAAAGTCGATACCCCACACATCAAAAATATCTACCTCTAGAATTGTGTTGAGAGGCATCTCATCCTTTTTAGAAATCTCACCGGTTCATTGGCATCTTTAAATAAGGAGGGCCAATAGAAACCGCAACTAAGAACCTTAGAAGCCGTCCTCACCCCGCCATGATGGCCACCATAGGGAGAGGAATGACAAGCCTCCAAAATACTCAATTGTTCTTCTTCTGGACACACCGGCGAATCACACCATCGGTGCAAATCTTGAACAAATATGGCTCATCCCAATAATAATCCAAACTATCCCGCTTGAGCTTCTTCCTTTGGTTAGAAGAGAGCTCATACGGGATTATATCGGTCACAAGATAATTTGCCACATCAGCAAACCACGGTATATCATGCATAGATACCGCAAGGAGTTGTTCATCCGGGAACGCATCATTCATTTCAAGGCCGTCAGAAGGCCTCCCCTCTTCTTCCAAGCGGGACAAGTGGTCCGCCACTTGATTTTCACTTTCTTTTCGATCCACAATTTCGAGATCAAACTCTTGAAGAAGAAGCACCCATCTCATCAACCTTGCTTTTGAATCTTTCTTGGTCATCAAATACCTAAGGGTAGCATGATCGGTATGGATAATTACTTTGGCCCCCATAAGGTATGGTCGAAACTTTTCCATGGCAAACACAATAGCTAGCAATTCCTTCTCGGTGACTGTATAGTTTCTTTGAGCTTTATTCATCGTCTTGCTTGAGTAGTACACCAGATGGTACATCTTGTTGATTCTTTGGCCCAAGACCGCCCCTACCGCAACATCACTAGCGTCATACATGAGCTCAAATGGCAAGGTCCAATTGGGTGCGGTAATGATAGGGTTTGTTGTCAACTTGTGTTTTAGCAGCTCGAAAGCCTCCATGCACTTCTCATCAAAAACAAATTTGGTCTCCTTCTCTAACAACTTGCACAACGGATTAACTACCTTAGAGAAATCTTTGATGAACCTTCGGTAGAAACCCACGTGCCCCAAAAAGCTCCTCACCCCTTTGACAGAAGTAGGGGGAGGTAACCTTGAAATGACTTCAATCTTGGCTTTGTAAACTTCAATACCTTTCTTCAAAATCTTATGACCCAATACAATACCTTCTTCTACCATAAAATTGCATTTTTCCCAATTGAGGACTAGGTTTGTATCTTCACATCGGGCCAACACTCGGTCCAAATTTGTCAAACATTCCTCAAAGGAGTTTCCCACCATGCTAAAATCATCCATAAAGACCTCCAATATATCTTCCACCATGTCGGTGAAAATTGCCATCATACATCGTTAAAAGGTCGCTGGGGCATTACACAATCCAAACGGCATCCTCGAAAATGCGAATATGCTGTAGGGACATGTAAAGGTCATCTTTTCTTGATCTTTTGGGGCAATGAGAATTTGATTGTACCCCGAGTACCCATCTAAAAAGCAATAGAACGACCGACCCGCAAGACGATCAAGCATTTGGTTGAGGAACGACAACGGGAAATGATCCTTTCGAGTCACCTTGTTAAGCTTTCTATAGTCCATACAAACTCTCCATCCTGTCACCGTCCGAGTAGGAATCAACTCATTGTTGGCATTGGTTACCACAGTCATCCCGCCCTTCTTCGGTACGCATTGCACCGGAGAAGTCCATGAGCTGTCAGAAATAGGATACACCACACCGGCGTCAAGCCACTTGATAACTTCCTTTTTGACCACTTCTTGTATAGCTTCGTTGAGTCTCTTTTGGTGTTCAAGTGAGGGCCTCACATCCTCCTCCAATATGATCTTATGCATGCAAAAGGCGGGGTTTATGCCTCATATATCCGCCAATGTCCATCCAATTGCCCTCTTGTGCTTTTGTAGAACCGCCAAAGTGGCGTCAACCTGCACGTTAGTCAAACAAGATGAAAGAATAACAGGCAAAGTGAAATTAGGGCCCAAGTATTCATACCTGAGGTAAGGAGGAAGTGGTTTCAACTCCAACACCGGCGGCTCCTCAATAGATGGCTTGGTTGGGGGAGTTTTGCGATTCTCAAGATCCAAAGATAACTTCCTAGGCTCATAAGAATACGAGCCCATACCATGCAAAATGTTTACACATTCAACTCTCCCAGCATCATCATCAACATCCATGTTCAAGAGAACGGCTTCAAGTGGGTCTTCAACATTCACCATTGCACTTGTGTCATCCACTATCACCGCCGTGGCAATGTCAACAAACGAGCAAACCTCGGTGCTATTCGGTTGCCTCATAGATTTGCATACATGGAACACCACCTTTTCATCACCAACACGGAAGGTCAACTCTCCCGCCTTGACATCTACCAAAGCCTTCCCAGTAGCTAGGAAAGGTCTTCCAAGGATAATTGGAACCTCAAAATCCACCTCACAATCCAAGATAACGAAATCGGTCGGCAATATGAACTTATCAACACGAACAAGGACGTCATCAATAATCCCCAAAGGTTGTTTCATTGACCGGTCCGCCATTTGAAGCCGCATAGAAGTTGGACGAGGTTGTCCGATTCCCAAGGTTTTGAAGACCGAATATGGCATTAAATTGATACTTGCCCCCAAGTCACAAAGGGCTTTTGCAAAGTCGGCACTTCCAATGGTACATGGGATAGTGAATGCACCGGAGTCCTCGAGTTTCGGAGCCATAGAATGTACAATTGCGCTCACTTGATGGGTCATCTTGATTGTCTCACACTCCATTGATCTCTTTTTTGTAACCAAATCTTTCATGAACTTTGCGTATCCCGGCATTTGCTCGAGTGCCTCCACCAAAGGCACGTTGATAGTCAAACTCTTCATCATCTTAATGAATTTCTTAAATTGGTTATCACCCTTTTGCTTGGCCAACCGTTGAGGATAGGGCGGAGGAGGTCGAGGTAAGGGTGCTCGAGCTTTGGTCACCACCGGCTTGGGCATATCAATCACGTGTTCCCTAGATGGGTTCATGGCCTCTTGTGTTTCTTCCTCAACCTCATGAACATCAATCCGCACATCATCTCTCACACTTGGTTCAACTACATCTTCAACCACCAAATGTATTTTGTTATCTCGTAACTCATCTTCATCCACCGTAACTTGGTTTCCTCTTGAGGCATGCACATTACCGCCTCTTCCACTTCGCGTTTCCACTACCATCACATGATTATTGTGCCCGCACTTGGGGTTTACTACCGTATCACTTGGTAGAGCACCCTTTGGGCGAGTATTTAAAGACTGAGAGATTTGGCCTAATTGCACTTCCAAGTTCCAAATAGATGTGTTATGCGAAACTAATTGGGCCTCGGAATCTTGGTTATTTTTCATCATTTGCTCGAACATGCTTTCAATTCTCCCCATCTCGCTTCCAGACGAACTCAGACCTTAAGAAGGAAAGGGGGGTGGATTGTTCGGTTGTTGGTACATGGGGGGCCTTTGAAAGCCTTGCCCCCGGTTGCCTTGGTTCCCGCCATTGTTCCACCCTCCTTGATTGTTGTTGTTGCCCCAATTATTGTTATTACCATGCTAATTTCCTTGGTTGCCTTGATTATCCCAATTGTTGTTTTGGTTGTTGTTATTCCAATTACCTCCGCCTTGTTGTTGATTGCCCCAATTACCTTGAGGATGCCATTGTTGGTTTGAAGATTTACCTCTATTCCCTTGATAGTTGTTGACATATTGGACCTCTTCGCTTTGATCATCATAACACTCATTTGGATAACTACCACCATCATTGTTGTTGTCATATTGTTCACAATTAGCTTGAGGTTGTTGTCCTCTTTGCCTCATTTTCAACATAGAAACACCTTCCATTGCGTTGACTTGGCGCGGGTTTTGGACTTGTTGCAATTGCGCCTTTGCCAATTGATTCATAGTTGTTGTAAGCTCGGCGATAGCTTGGCTATGACCATGCAATTCCTTTGCAAATGGATGACCGTGGGGTCACCTTGGGGCACATTTTCTCGGCTTTGCCATGCCGAAGAGGTGTCGTCCATTTCATCAAGTACATCACATGCCTCTTGGTAAGAAAGTTTCATAAAGTTCCCCCCGGCCAATTGGTTCACGATGCATTGATTTGTGGTGTTGATGCCCCGATAAAAGGTTTGTTGAATCATAGCCTCGGTTATATCGTTATTAGGGCACTCTTTCACCATTGTTCTATATCTTTCCCATATCTCATGCAAAGGTTCCGTTGGATCTTGCTTGAAAACTAGAATTTCATCCCGAAGAGCTGCCATATGACTTGGAGAGAAGAACTTGGCAATAAATTTGTTCGCCAATTCATCCCATGTTGTAATAGAATGATTGGGGAGCCTTTCTAACCAATCCAATGCTTTACCCCGAAGAGAAAACGGGAAAAGCCTCAATCTCAATGCATTCTCGGACACGTTTGTCTGCTTGCTACCCCAACATGTATCCACGAACCCCTTCAAGTGCTTGTAGGCATTTTGATCGGAGGCACCCATGAAATAACCTCTTTGCTCGAGCAAGGTCAGCATAACATTTGTGATTTGAAAGTTCCCCGCCCGGATTCGGGGAGGAACAATAGCACTGGCGTATCCTTGATTTGGTAAAACTCTGGGAGCCACTCTCGGCAGTGCCGGAGGAGGGTCTGGAATGTTGTTGTTCTCATTTGCATTTATATTGACATGTCGCCCTCTCCGTGGAAGTTGAGGTAAGACCTCATCTTGTTCTAGATCCTCTACCTCCTCCCCCGCTATCACATTACCGAGAGGGTCATTTGCATTAAGAGCCATTGTACCTGATTGATCGACACAAACAAAATTAGTAAACAAGAAGGAAAGAGAAGCAAAACACAATTCTAGCTACATAAATAGTCAACACCGTAAGGTCCCCCGGCAACGGCGCCAAAAAGTTGATCGCGGCGAACTCAACCTTACACAACGGTAGGAGGAGCGGGCGCTAATACTTTTACCCGAATAGTGGTATCGGGGTCAATTTCCACAAGGAGTTTGGAATGGAGTTGCGTATTTGTTTAGACTAGGAATGCGTGTTTGCTCCTAATTGTACTTCTACCATTTTTTGGTTTTTGTTTAATCACTACTATTATCAACTACAAGTTTAAGCTAATTTATGCTAAAAAGGTATGCTCTAAGTTGTGATTAATATAGAGAAAGGCACTAGGGTCGTGGCATCACCTAGGTGGTTAACTAACGGGTAGAGGTTACTAATAATAGATTGACATATTTGGGATCAATATTATAACCGTGCACATTTGTACTCACTCTCACACCTCTCAGTAGAGAGAGCGATTTTGCCCAATTGACTCTCTCGAGATCAATTGGGTAGGCCAACTAGACCAAACAACTAGGGTTCAAGTAGGGTGATTACTCTCTCGAGGTTTAACCCGTTAATTGGGACTACCATTTCTCATGGATCCACCCCAATTCCTTGTTGGGTCAATTCTGGGGTCATAGACTCTCTTTCTCAAGAAAGGTCAAGACCCACTAAGCTAGAATCAATGTTTGTAACCATCAATCCTTAATTAAACCATAAGATTAACCCAAATAACAAACACCCAATATCAATCTATCAGTAAGAAGCAACACCCATTAATTACCCACACTAGAGTTGAGCCACAACCCTAGCTAATGGGTTTAGCTAGACATAATTAAAGCAGAAAATGAAGAAATAGAAGATGAAACAACCATATTAATTAATTGCTAATGCCAAACTACAATAATCTATGATGAAACTAAGCTAAAAAGGCCCAAGATAAGCCAAAACATAAGTCTCACAAGTGCAGCAGCTGTCAATTATACAAAACTTGACCTAAAAATGGTAAAATGTTCTATTTATAGTGGGCTGGAAAAACTGGACAAAAATGCCCCTGCGGGGTTAATGCGGACCGCACAAAGATGGCACGCGGCCGCACTGGGTTGTTTGACCTCTGAATCTTGCTCTCTTAAAATGGAGATGCGGACCGCACAAAGTTGGGGTGCGGCCGCATGAAAACTGGCGCGGACCGCACAAAGTTGTTGTGCGGCCGCATAAAAGGTTTTGCAGCTTCTCTGAACTTCGCTGATGCAGGCCGCGTGACCATAGAGTGCAGCCGCATGGGAGGGAGCGCGGGCCGCATGAAGTTGGACGCGACCGCGTGGTTTGCTATTGGAATATAATACTTTCTGAACTTATTGGACGCGACCGCATAGCAAAATTGTGCGCCCGCATGAGTGAGACGCGAGCCGCATGAATTGGGACGCGGCCGCATGGGGCATGGCTTGTAAGTTCACAGTCTCCGAACTTCTATGGTGCGGCCGCATGATAAGATGGTGCAGTCCGCACCAAGTTCTAAATGTCTTCACTCTACTGATCTTTGGCACTTGAGCAGGTTTCACTCCAATTTGAGTTGATCTTTGACGATTTGTCACTTTATAGCTCAAATATGCAATCAAGCGCAATCTGTAAGCTTTTTGGGACTATTTTGTAGCAATTTACACTCAAAGCGCAGGCAAGTATGGGTATAAAACATGTTAAAATCCTACTTATCACAGCATATGAGTTGTATGTGCGGATTATAGCGATTAGGCTTAAGGAGCCCCTCCGGAGTTTGTACACACCCCTAGTGAGCGCGGGTACCTACTGAGTATGAGTGCCGAGTGACGAGTGCTGAGCTATTGAGAGAGACTGAGTGACTGTCGCTCTGAGAGGATGCTTTTGATTTCCTTATTGATGCACTTAGCTGCCATATATTAGTGCCTTGAAGTTTCTAAAAGATATATTATTTTGTTTTACTTGAACTTGACATGAGGTAACTGATTTGACCTAAAATTGCCGAACTTGAAAGCATGCCTACTTTCCTATGTCGAAATTACTGATATTCAACTATAATTGCAAAGCTTGTCACTACTTTCAGTTCTTTACTTAGTCTTGTTACTTATTGGGTTGGTTGTACTCACGCTACACCCTGCGCTTTGTGTGCAGATTCAGGCGTTTTCAGACACGGTGGGTGTTGATTGCATCTCACAGTTAATCTTCTGGGAGATTCCAAGGTAGCTGCCCGGTGCTTCGCAGACCTTGCTTCTCCTTCCCTATCCTTTTTGTTTATTGTATTTAGTTTCGGACTATGTCAGACATTATTTTCCAGACTTATGATATTTAGATGCTCATGTATTCAGTGACACCCCGATGTTGGGAGTTTCTGCATTGTGTTTTGGATTTTCTATCCTGTTTATGAGAAGTTCTTCTATTTAAACTATTTTAAATCCATTTCTGTTAAAAGTGTTGGCGTAAATTCGTAAATATCGGCTTACCTAGTACCATGTTAGGCGCCATCACGATTGGCTAGTTTTGGATAGTGACAAGTTGGTATCAGAGCCTAGGTTATATAGGTCTCACGAGTCATGAGCAGGTTTAGTAGAGTCTTGCGTATCGGTACTGAGACGTCTGTACTTATCTTCGAGAGGCTGCCGAACCCTTAGGAAATTTTGCATTCTTGTATTCTTGTCGTGCAGGTTTGTTGATTCCAGTAACTAAACTTCTGTATTTTATTCTCTCACAAATGGTGAGGACGCGTGCTACCAGGCAGGATGGACAACCACCAGTACCACCAGTTAGGGCCGCAAGAGGCCGAGGTCACGGTATGGGCAGAGGTGCAGCTCGTACAACAGATAGGGCAACACCTTAAGACCTACCAGTCGCTCCAGATCAAGAGCTGGTATTAGATACAGTTGAGCCAGTGGGGCCAGCTCAGGCACCAGCTGTGCCCAGTGTGATTACAAGCCTTCAGGAGGCCTTGGTTCAGATTCTGACCATGTGCACTAGCCTTGCTCAGGCAATCTCAGTTCCGGCCGCAACAACCACTTCTCAAGTTGGGGGAGGTGCTCAGACTCCCGCCGCCCGTACACCAGATCAGGTGATGCAGGAACTCCAAACACCGGGAGGCACTACCAACCCAGCCGGTTGCAGCTGCTCAGGCCCATGTGGTTCCTACTATGACTGATAATAAGCAAAGGAGACTAAAAAGATTTGGGAGGCTCCAACCTCCATCTTTCAAGGGGGCAGTGTCAAAGGATGTAGGGCTTTTTGGACAGGTGTCAGCGGATTTTTTGCACGGCCGGTATTTTAGAGAGTAGTGGGGTCTCGTTCACTACTTTTCAGTTCACTGCGCTGCCTTCAGCTGGTGGGAGGCTTATAAGAGGTACATGTCGGCTGGTGCAGCACCATTTACATGGTAGGGGTTCTCCATTCTCTTCTTGGAGAAGTTCGTGCTGCAATCTCATAGAGAGGAGCTGCGCAAATAGTTTGAGCAGTTACATCAAGATGAGGTTTTCTGAGTTGGCTCGTCACGTAGTTTGTTGGTCCCCACTAATAGAGAGAGGATTAGGAGGTTCATTGATGGCCTCACATATCAATTGTGGTTTATGACTCGGGAGAGGGTATCTGGTGCTACTTTTGATGAGGTAGTTGACATTGCTTGACATATAGAGATGGTCTGTAGCCAGGAGCATGGTGAGGTTTGGGTGGTTTCGGTGGTGTACCTTCTAGGGGCAGTCCAACCATAGCAAGGGTCGTCCTTATAGGCCCGCGTAGATGGCTCATCCAGCTCATCGTGGTGCATCAGCTAGCTACGGTTCTTACAGTTCTTGCTCAGGCCAGTCTTTATTTAGTGCACTACCATCCAGAGTTCTCACCATGCCTCGTCCGCTCAAGTTTCTACAAGTAGTTCCTCGGGTTATTAGGAGCAACAATCTGTCATAGGAGGGGTTGTTTCGAGTGCAGGGACTTGGGTCATATCAAGAGAGATTGCCCTAAATTGTTGAGTGGGGCTCTACAGCAGAGTTCTCGACTGATGGTGCCAGCACCAGCAATTACACCACCTACTCGGTCAGCTCGGGGTAGGGCCCAGGTAGCTAGGGGTCGTCCTAGAGGGATAGGCCAATTAGGTGGCTGTCAGGACCGATTCTATGATATTCCTGCCAAACCGGACATCGTTGCTTTAGATGTAGTGATCACATGTATTGTCTCAGTATGCCACAGGAATGCTTCTGTATTATTTGACACTGGTTCCACTTATTCTTATGTATCATTGTATTTTGCTCATTATCTGGATATGCCCTATGAGTCCTTAGTCTCATATGTTTATGTATCTATTCCAGTGGATGATACTATTGTTGTGGACCATGTATACTGGTCGTGTGTAGTGACAATTGGGGGATTGAAACTAGAGTTGATCTCTTATTGCTTAGTATGGTAGACTTTGACGTAATTTTGGGTGAGGATTGGTTGTCTCCATATCATGCTGTTCTAGATTATTACGCTAAGACCGTGACATTGGCGATGCCAGGGTTGCCAAGGATTGAGTGGAGAGGTTCGCTAAACTATGTTCCCAGCAGAGTGATTTCATATTTGAAGGCCCAACGGATGGTTAGAAAGGGTTGTTTATCTTATTTGGCCTTTGTGAGGGATGTTGGTGCCAATACTCCTACTATTGATTCTGTTCCGGTGGTGCGAGTATTTCCAGATGTGTTTCCTGCAAACTTGCCAAGCATGCCGCCCGACAGGGATATTGACTTCGGCATTGACTTGGTGGCGGGCACTAAGCCCATTTCTATTCCACTGTACCGTATGGCACCACCTGAGTTGAAGAAATTGAATGAGCGGCTTCATGAACTCCTTGATAAGGTGTACGGATTCTGTTTGTGAAGAACAAGGATGGTACTATGAGAATGTGCATTGATTATAGGCAGTTGAACAAAGTCACAATCAAGAACAAGTATCCTTTGCCACGTATTGATGATCTATTTGACCAGTTTCAGGGAGCGAAAGTGTTCTCCAAGATTGATTTGAGGTTTGGGTACCACCAGTTGAAGATTCAGGACTCGGATATTCTAAAGACAATATTCAGGACCTATTATGGTCATTATGAGTTCCTTGGGATGTCTTTTGGGCTGACCAACACCCCAGTAGCGTTCCTGCATCTGATGAATAATCTGTTTTAGCCTTATCTCGACTCGTTTGTCATAGTGTTCATTGATGATATCCTTGTATACTCTCGTAGCCAGGAGGAGCATGCCCAGCATTTGAGGATTGTGTTACAGTGGTTGAAGGAGGAGAAACTTTATTCCAAGTTTTCCAAGTGTGAGTTTTGGCTTAGTTCAGTAGCGTTCTTGGGGCACGTGGTGTCTAGTGAGGGGATTCAGTGGATCCGAAGAAGATAGAGGTGATTTAGAGTTGGCCCAGGCCATCCTCGACTACAAAGATTCGGAGCTTTCTCGGCTTGGCCGGTTATTATCGTCGCTTCGTAGAGGGTTTCTCATCGATTGCATCGCCTTTGACCAAATTGACTCAAAAGGGTACTACTTTCAGGTGGTCGGATGAGTGTGAGGAGAGCTTTTAGAAGCTCAAGACTGCCTTGACCACAACTCCAATTCTAGTTTTGCCTTCAGCTTCAGGCTCTTATACAGTGTATTGTGATGCTTCTCGAATCGGTATTGGTGTGTCTTGATATAGGAGGGTAGAGTGATTGCATACGCTTCGCGTTAGTTGAAACCTCATGAGAAGAACTACCCTGTTCATGATTTGGATTTGGCTGCCATCGTTTATGTATTGAAGACTTGGAGGCACTATCTCTATGGTGTGTCTTGCAAGGTATTTACAAATCATCGGAGTCTCCATCACTTATTTAAATAGAATGATCTAAATTTGAGGCAGCGAAGATAGTTGGAGCTGCTAAAGGACTATGATATTACCATTTTGTATCATTCGAGAAAGGCCAATGTGGTGGCCGATGCCTTGAGTAGGAAGACAATGAGTATAGGTACCTTTGTATTCATTCTTGCTGGTGAGAGACCTCTTGCAGTTGATGTTCAGGACTTGGCCAACCAGTTCGTGAGATTGTATATTTCGGAGCCCAGTCTGGTTGTAGCTTGTATGGTTTCTCGGTCTTCCTTATTTGATAGCATTGGAGAGCTCCAGTATGATGATCCTCATTTGTTTGTCCTCAAGGACAAGGTTCAGCATGGTAATACTAGAGATGTGACTATTAGGGATGATAGGGTATTGAGGATGCAAGGCCGAATTTGTGTGCCTAATGTGGATGGGCTATGTGAGTTGATTCTTGAGGAGGCCCACAATTCACGGTATTCCATTCGCCCCGGTGCCGCGAAGATGTACTAGGACTTGAGGCAACACTGTTGGTGGATGAGGATGAAGAAGGATATAATGGAGTTTGTAGCTAGGTGCTTTAACTGCCAACAAGTGAAGTATGAGCATTAGAGACCGGGTGGATTGCTTTAGAAGATAGAGATTCCATAGTGGAAGTGGGAGCGGATCACTATGAACTTTGTAGTTGGGTTCCTACGAACTTTGAGAAAGTTCGATGTTATTTGGGTGATTGTGGATCGGCTGACCAAGTCCGTGCACTTTATTCCAGTTGGGACTACTTATTCTTTGTAGCTGTTGGCTGATATTTACATCTGCGAGATTGTTCGCCTTCATGGTGTGCCAGTGTCCATCATTTCAGATTGGAGCATGCAGTCTACATCACGGGTCTGGAGAGCAATACAACAGGAGTTAGGCACTCAGGTTGAGTTGAGTACAACATTTTACTCTCAGACGGACGGACAGTCCAAGCGTACTATTTAAATATTGGAGGACATGCTACGCACTTGTGTCATTAATTTCGGGGGTTCATGGGATCAATTTCTACTACTCGCGGAGTTTGTCTACAACAACAACTACCAGTCGAGTATTTAGATGGCTCCATATGAGGCATTGTATGTGAGACGATGCAGATCTCCGGTGGGTTAGTTTGAGCCAGGTGAGGCTAGGCTATTGGGTACTGACTTGGTTCAGGATGCTTTGGACAAGATTAAATTTATTCAGGAGCGGCTTCGTATGGAGCAGTCTAGACAGAAGAGTTATGTTGTCAGGAAGGTCCGTGATGTTGCTTGCATAGTTGGGGAGAAGGTTCTGCTCAAGTTTTCACCCATGCAGGGTGTTATGAGGTTCGGGAAGAAGGAAAAGTTGAGACCTCGGTATATCAGGCCGTTTGAGGTACTTCAGAGGGTTGGAGAGGTGGCTTACAAGCTTGTTTTGCCACCTATCTAGTCGACTATGTATCCAATATTTCATGTTTCTATGCTCCGGAAGTATGTCGGTGATTTGTCTCATGTTTTGGACTTCAGCACGGTTCAGTTGGATAGTGATTTGACTTATGATGTGGAACCGGTGGACATTTTGGATCGGCAGGTTCGAAAGTTGAGGTCAAAGAACATAGCTTTAGTGAAGGTGCAGTGGAAAGGTCAGCTAGTTGAAGAGGCTACTTGGAAGACCGAGCGAGAGATGCGGAGCATATATCCACACCTTTTTTAGACTCCAGGTACATTTCTAGACCCGTTAGAGGAAGAACATTTGTTTAAGAGGGGGAAGATGTAATGAATCGGCTGGTCGTTTCGAGATTTGTAGCCCCGTTCCCCCATTTACTGCTTATTTTTTGCTTTATAGCTGTTATGTGGCTTGCCGGTTAGTCGGTTCGTGTCCGAAGAGATTTCGGAATGAATTGAGATACTTAGTCTCAAAGTTAGAAGCTTAAGTTGAAAAGGTTGACCGGATGTTGACTTATGTGTAAATGACTCTAGAATGGAGTTTTGATGGTTCCATTAGCTCCGTTGGGCGATTTTGAATTTAGGAGCGTATCCAAATTGTGATTCGGAGGTCTATAGTTGAATTAGGCTTGAAATGATGAAAGTTGGATTTTTTGAAAAGTTTGACCGGGACTGGACTTTTTGATATCGGGGTCGGATTGGAGTTCCGAAAGTTGGAGTATGTTAGTGGTGTCATTTGTGACTTGTGTGCAAAATTTGGGGTCAATCGGACGCGATTTGATAGGTTTCAGTGTCGTTTGTAGAAATTAAAATTTCAAAATTCATTAGGCTTGAATCTATACACGATTCGTGTTTCTTATATTGTTTGAGGTGATTTGAGGACCCGACTAAGTTCGTATGATGTTTTGGGACTTTATGGTATGTTGGTTGAGGTCCCGAGGGCTCTCGGGTGAGTTTCGGATGGTTAGCGGATCAATTTTGGACTTGGCATTATGGCTGAAGACTGTTGGTTTTGCTGTTACTAGTTTCCTCTTATGCGTTCGCGAGAAAGGTCTCACGTTCGTGAAGTGTATCCGGGGAAAGTCCAGGAGTTTTTCTTCTCGTTTGCAAAGAGGGAGCCGCATTTGTGAATGTTGGGGGTTGATGTGCATCGCGATCAGGAGAGAAAGCTTGCATTCGCATAGAAGGGCGAAGCAGGCTTGGACACCAGGCCCTAAATCGTTGCGTTCACAGCTAGGTGGACGCGTTCGCGTATGCCAAGCTAGGCAAGGCATCGCGTTCGCGAGGTGGAGTTCACGTTCGCTAAAGAGAGTTTTTCCGGGCATTCAAGTTTGTGCTTCATAAACGCTAGGCTATTTCCGCATTCGCGAAGAAGGCGCACCTGAGCAGAATTATAAGATTCAAAAATGAGGGTTTGAGGTCATAACACAAAAATTAATTTGGGAGCTCGGTGAAAGGCAATGTTTGGATAAATTTTCACGTGGGTGTTTGGGGTAAGTGATTCCTACCTAATTTTGGTTAATTTCCACGATTAAGCCTTTAATTCCATCATTAAATTTATGATTTGGGATGGAAAATTAGACTAATGAAGAAAAGTTCTTAGGTTAGATTTTGAGGTTTTGATCGAGATTTTGTGGTAAAATTGGTATAGTTGGACTCGTGGTTGAATGAATTTTCGAGTTTTGTGAATTTTATCGGATTTCGAGATGTGAGCCCGGGGCCGACTTTGGGCCGATTTTTAACTTTTTATTTATAACTTAGTATTTCCTTATGGAATTGATTCCTTTAGCCCGTGTTGATTGTATTGCATTATTTATGGCTAGATTCGAGGCATCCAGAGGCCGTTTCGCGAGGCAAATGTGTGTCGGAGTAGAGATTTGCTCAAATTGAGGTAAACAGTTCTAAATTTGGTTCTGAGGGTATGAAACCCCAAACTATGTGTCATGTGATTGGTTCTGAGGTGACACACATATTAGGTGACAGGCGTGTGGGCGTGCACCGTAGGAACTGGGACTTGGTCCATTCCATAGAACTGTATAGATGATTAATCTGTTGGTATCTGTAAATTCTTCATGTGATATAGTAATTGAATAGCAAACCCTGTTAGAAATCATGTTTAGGCAATGTATTGGTACTGAAGGTGCCCTCAGAGGTCGTGTACATGTTAATCTATATGCTAAAATTGTTGTGTTGTACTCGGTCTCAGTTTTACTTGCATATTATATCTCAGTCTCTATTGTTCCTTGTTGATACATTATATCGTTTCTGTCTGGGATGATTTTTATGATTTCTGAGAGCCCGAGAGACTGGAGAGATTGATGACTGAGTGAGGCCAAGGGCCTGATTGTGAGATATTGATACTATAGCACGTGCTTTGTCCATGCAGCACGTGAATTGTCCGTGCGGATCCAAATATTTATACTATAGAACGTGAGTTGTCCGTGTAGATGCAGATATTTATATATAGCACGTGAGTTGTCCGTGCAGCACGTGAGTTATCCGTACGGATTATAGCGCTTGGGCTGAAGGAGCCCCTCCAGAGTCTGTATACACCCCCAGTGAGCGCGGGTACCTACTGAGTGTGAGTGTCAAGTGCTGAGCTATTGAGAGAGACTGAGTGACTGTCGCTCCGAGAGGATGCTTTTGATTTCCTTATTGATGTACTTAGCTTCCATATATCACTGGCTTGAAGTTTCTGAAAGATATATTATTCTGTTTTACTTGAACTTGGCATGAGGTAACTGACTTCACCTGAAATTGTCGAACTTGAAAACATGCCTACTTTCCTATGTTGAAATTATTGATATTGAACTATAATTGCAAAGCTCGTCACTACTTTAAGTTCTTTATTTAGTCCTGTTACTTACTGGATTGATTGTACTCACGCTACACCCTGCCCTTTGTATGCAGATCCAGATATTTTCGGACACGGTAGGTGTTGATTGCATTGCATAGTTGATCTTTTGGGAGATTCCAAGGTAGCTGCTCGACGCTTCACAGACCTTGCTTCTCCTTCCCTATCTTTTTCGTTTATTGTATTTAGTTTCAGACTATGTCAGACAGTATTTTCCCTACTTGTGATATTTAGATGCTCATGTACTCAGTGACACCCTGATGTTGGGAGTTTCCGCATTGTGTTTTGAATTTTCTATCCTGTTTATGAGAAGGTCTACTATTTAAAATGTTTTAAATCCATTTCTATTAAAAGCGTTGGCGTAAATTCGTAAATGTCAGCTTGCTTAGTACCACGTTAGGCGCCACCACGACTGGCTAGTTTTGGGTCGTGACAATTATTTAGCATGTATAGCTAAAAATTCCTTTTAAGAAGATGAGCATACTTTTTGGTTTTTGGCCTAATTAATCCTTCTTCACATATCACCTACGATCCCAATGTCAGTATAAATGTATAAGATTTTAGAAGCTTCACGTAGCCACCATTTCATAGCAAGATAATACTGAAACAACATACTTTTTGGCCACCTAAAGCTTTGCCAATGAAATTGTGCCTCTTATCACTAATGTCACAAGGCAAAAGAATAGTAGGCAAAAAATAAGCAACGAATAAACGAGAACATATCTAGTAGTAAAACTTATCTTGCTAAGAGTTGACTTAATATTCTTAATTCCAAGAGAAATGATTTTTCTACCTAGTATATAACTTATATACATAAACTAAATTCAAAGATCAAATACTTAGACCAAACTCTAAAGATTTGACATGATTCTTAAGGATGTTATTTTACTAGTAAAACTGCATTAACTAACTTGCATTGGACACGATTACAATTAAAGATAATTTAGACAAGTAGGAACTTAACGTGATTTTGCATTTAACATCTATATTTATGAACTCATACATGTAAATCTTTGCTATAGTTGACAATTGACATTTAATAAAGGGAAAGAAGTGTATAAACTGAAATTTCCGGGGCAAAATGTACCAGTTCTTACACTAGAGGGGGTATACCATACTTTTCACTATTTTTACTGATTCACATTTCACATCACAACAGTACGTAATTACAAAATATTAAATTATAGTCTGACGGACCCAGCAAAAAAACAAAAACCTCATTCAGTTCCCACCCACCGCCCCTCCCCCGGGAAAAAGAAAAATTCCGCGGGGCCCGGTGGGCTCCATTTTGAGAAAAGCTGTATATGTGTCAATTAACCGTACTCAGATCTGTTCCTTGTTCTGCTTTACTACACCTTCTTTACGGTTTCGTAATACAAAATTCAAAATATTCCTTACTTTTTAATGCGGATTTGAATATTAGTATAGTATTTTTATTTTAAAAATTAAAATTTATAATGAAACTATAGTATGGACTTTACCAGTTTGTATAGAGTACAGTACGTAAAATAGGTAAATGAACGAGTTGCAAACTTCCAATAAATTAGCTCCTCCCAAAAGTAATTGTAGTATGATAGTCCGTCGAATGACGAACATAATCAAACTTCGAGAAAATAGGCCTTTATGATTATTTATAATATTAAAATTAAGAAAATATCCTTTAGTTGATTGATAGTATAATGTATTTAGATATGACTCTTTTTAGCTCTATTTATACAATATTATTTGAAGAATCAAATATTTTTTTATCGTATCTTATTTATTTAGTTCATGAAACAATTTAATAATAAAAATTAATTTATAGTAGTACTTATATCTAATTTTTAATTATATAATATTACTTTAAGCATAAAATCAACATATTCTCCTACTCCCAAGTCCTAACCTCTCAACTCTTTCAAAATGAAGAGAAGTAATTTTTAAAATTAAAATAATTTGAAAACTGTTACTAGTAAAACTTTTATTCCCTCCGATCTACTTTAATTAATTTTTGGACCTTTTTCTTGTAGTCCACACTATTATTTTTCAAATATTAAGAAGTAATTAGTATCTTTTTTTATAAAGTTGTCGCCCTTGGAGTTAAGAGTGTAAAAGTATTTATTATATTTTCAAGAAACAAAATAAGATTAATATAATTAATATTATTATTAATTAATACTAAAAAGTGAATTTTTTAATACCTGTGAAAATAATCAAAAAATTAATTAAAGTAGACTAGATGGAGTATTATTTAACAATTAATGAGAAGTAACAATTCCTGCAAACTCAATTATGATTCTATTATTCCTTTCTTATTTTTCTTTTTGACGTACTGTTAAAGCTACTCATTTTGAGCTCTTCACATTAACAGAAAGCTCACCAAGGGAGATTAACAATGGGGAAATTTGCAGCAACAATGATGAGTTTTCTGCTTTTGTTCTTGTGTGCTGGTGTTACTGAAGCAGTGTACATGAAGTACAAGGACCCAAAACAGCCATTGAATGTTAGAATAAGGGATTTAATGAACAGAATGAGTCTTGAAGAGAAAATTGGTCAGATGACCCAGATTGAAAGACATGTTGCTGCACCTGAGATCATGAAGAAATACTTCATTGGTAAGTTTTTTTTTTTAATTTTTTTTTACAAAAATCTTGAGGTTTTACATTATCATTAAGGTGAAATCATTTTACTAAATGTGTGTCTATTGTGTATTTTAGAGGCGAATCCAGGATTTGAACTTGATGGTTCAATCTTTAAGTTCAAAATTAGTAGTATTTATTGAAATTTTAGTGCGTGCATATTATCTATGTTCTGGTAAAAAATACTGGGTTTTGTTAAACCCACTGAAAATATGTCCATCAGCCTGTGGTGTGGGGGGTGTGTGTGTGTGCAGACAGGCATCAATTGCTACAAAAGAGTAGTAAACTAAGTAGGTGACGTGTAACTCTGCATTCTTAGACTTAAAATTTTGGATTGGCCGTCGTTGTGGTGGTTGAATGAAAGGCTACCTTTTTTCTGGTTTTAGTGAAGTGTGAATAATTTTTATTTTGGCAGGGAGTGTACTGAGTGGTGGAGGAAGTGCACCAGTGCCTAAGGCTACTGCTGCGGACTGGGTAAGGATGGTTAATGAGATTCAGAAGGGTTCTCTTTCAACACGCCTTGGTATTCCCATGATTTATGGAATTGATGCAGTCCATGGGCACAACAATGTCTACAAAGCTACAATTTTTCCACACAATGTTGGCCTTGGAGTCACAAGGTAAAGCAAATTATGTTAACGCTTATTCTCGACGTCTTCACTAGAGCAGCATACTTTACAGGGTTAGTGCTTGTGATATAAAGTCTAATGCTTCAACTTTGGACCCAATAACTTGAAAATTTGGTCTTCTGTCTTTATGGTTATATGCCGGGGATTCTTTAAGTTCACATTGCGTGAGTGTTGGAGGAGGGGCTGAGAGATGGCTGACGTTTTAATTTAGGAAATTTTGCTAGAAACATCTATCACTAGGAGCAGTTTCGAGAGGTTGACTAATTGACCCCTAATATTGACTAAAATTGAATTTACATCTTGTGTTGGAAATTTGTGTCCTTGAACCTTTAACCAGTATTACATAAACGGGGGTGATGCTGAGACTTCCTGCCCTATACCGATCCGTACGAGAGGGAAGCATGTCTTCAAAATTCTGGATAGAACTTTATTGTGCCTTAAATGTTCTTTGCAGGAAATTTGGTAAGATCATAGTCAAATAAGGGAAATCTGAAGATATATTTTACTGACCTGTTCCTTAATGCAGAAAAAATTTGATTATTTAGTTGGTTATTTTACAATTTGCTCTTGAAGTCCTTTCATCTCATTTGCTGATACTTGGAATTATCTGAACTTCGCAATAGAGACCCGCAGCTTGTGAAGCGGATTGGGGCTGCGACTGCCCTTGAAGTCAGAGCCACAGGGATCCCTTATACTTTTGCACCATGCATCGCAGTGAGTACCGTAACATCATATGTAATCCCATATATTGTCTTTATTTGATAGCTTCCATTATAAATATGAGTTTGTCTTTGCTTGATTGTTATCATAGGTCTGTAGAGATCCAAGATGGGGTCGGTGCTACGAAAGCTACAGTGAAGACCATAGAATTGTTCGAGCAATGACTGAGATCATTCCTGGTTTACAAGGAGATATTCCAGCTAACTCCCGTAAGGGTGTTCCTTTTGTCGCAGGAAAGTAAGGAACTCTAGTCTTTCACATCCTTGTCCTTTTTGACTCTGTTTGGTGAACTCATTGGCATGACCAGCTAAGACTAGAATTAAATATTCTTGTCTAAAGGAAATTGGATGGTCGAATTGAAGAAAATTGTAACTTTATTTGACTGCAAAGAATTGTGATTTAACTTGCATCTAGTTGTAACCTTCTTCATTTCATTACACTTTCTCAGCCATATTTAGCCGTTCTATCTGGTATTTGCTATCCAGTGACATGATTCTATATCTAAATGTGCTCAAGGACTAAAGTAGCAGCCTGTGCTAAGCACTTTGTGGGCGATGGTGGCACTGACAAGGGCATTGATGAAAATAACACTGTTATCAATGTGAATGGGCTAATCAACATCCACATGCCTGCCTATATTGATTCCATTGTAAAGGGAGTTTCGACAATAATGGTATCTTACTCAAGCTGGAATGGCATGAAGATGCATGCTAACCGTGGTCTAATCACTGGCTTTCTCAAGGGAAAGCTCAAGTTTAGGGTAAAAGAGCTGGCTCTCTTCTAAGAGTTCAATTGATTGGAACATAGTGGCGAGATTGCTGATCATCATATTTTCTGCTGGCCTTTATTTCAGGGCTTTGTCATTTCAGATTGGGAGGCTATAGACAAGATCACTGATCCACCCCGTGCCAATTACTCTTACTCTATTCAGGCTGGAGTTCTTGCTGGAATTGACATGGTCAGTCTAAAGGATGACTACCAAAATTGTCTGTTATAGAATATGTAATTACCCATTGTTTTCCCTCTAAATTGTCATCTTGTCAAACTGACACAATTAGATCATTATTAGTCAACTCAAGTTGTAATCAAATTACTTTCCTAATGTATTTAGTAATTGATTGTCTCAGATTATGGGTCAGGAAAACTTGACCGAATTTCTTGATGATCTGGCTTTCCAAGTCAGGAACAATATCATTCCCATGAGCAGGATTGACGATGCAGTTAAAAGAATATTAAGGGTTAAATTTGTCATGGGTCTCTTTGAGAACCCATTGGCTGATCTCAGCTTAGCGAACCAACTGGGAAGCCAGGTAATTTCCCCATTCACAAAAATTATCATGACAAGCTTCGCTCAAGGGGATGCGAGACAACTTCTGTCAAAATCATAAGTTTCCATTCCGGTTCTCTTCACCTGGTTCTTTCTTGACTTAGTTCCTTGTTTTTTTCAACTTAAATTATTTCTGTAGGAACACGGAGGATTAGCAAGAGAAGCAGTGAGGAAATCGCTTGTACTTTTGAAGAATGGAAAAGTTATTAGCCAGCCACTACTTCCTCTTCCAAAAAAAGTGGCGAAGATACTTGTGGCTGGCAGTCACGCTGACAATTTGGGTTACCAGTGCGGAGGCTGGACTATAGGGTGGCAGGGAATTGGAGGCAACGATCTTACCACAGGTATCTTTCTGATTCCTAACGGTTCTTTCTCTTCACTCTACCCAGTGTATATGAGCCAGTGTGAATCAAAATCCTGTCCTCAACATAGCACCTTGATTAGCAGTTATTGTGAACTATTGAGACTCCTGCTTTGCAACCTCTAGAGGTGGCCGTGACAGTTTTCTATTTGTTGTCGCTCTGACATTTCTATTCAGTACAAACAAAATTCAATGTCTTCTGTGCGCTTTGAGCAGTGCACATCAAAGTTCAACTGATTTTGACACCTAAGAACTCTGTTGGACACATACACGTGGCTTCAGCCAGGTGATAAATTAAAGAACAACTTTGACTTAATGGCTGTTTGATTAGAGCCGAGATTCAGAAAGAATCTTAGCACCATTTGTTTTAGTTGAATTAATTAAAGAATGTCTAAATATTGGTAAAGAATGGGTGAGACTGGTACTTTCTCGAAAGGTGACATCAACAGTATAACTACATGGCCTTATCTTTTATTTTATTCTTAGACTTGTCAAGATTTTCCTTTAGGGAAGTATAATGTAAATTGGGATGAAGTAAACTGGGAAGGTGAATTAAATATAGGTTTTGATAACTTAAGTCTTGGCGGGACTTGAATATTGCCTGGCCATTTCTACAAACTTTAGACCATATATTTTAGGCTTGTAGGAAGAGTTCCGAGTTATGCACTGTTTGAAGAATGATCTAAACCGTTTTCCTCTCATGTTAATAAAGTTGCATGTAAGGATTAATGCATTATTTGGTTTTTATTTTTGAGATTATGCTTAGTGATTACCAAACAAGCTCTCATATATTTGGACGCATACAGGAACCACAATCTTATCTGCTGTGAAAAACACAGTCCATCCATCTACGCAAGTCGTCTACCAGGACAACCCAGATGCAAACTTTGTAAAGTCCAGCCATTTTTCGTATGCCATTGTTGTCGTGGGTGAGACACCCTATGCGGAGATGTTTGGTGATAGTGCAAAACTTGCTATAGCTGAACCTGGTCCGAGTACCATCACTAACGTCTGTGGGGTCGTGAAATGTGTGGTAGTTGTCATGTCGGGGCGTCCAGTTGTGATTGAGCCGTATCTTGCAAATATAGACGCCCTCGTAGCTGCATGGCTTCCGGGAAGTGAAGGCCAAGGTGTCGCTGATGTCTTATTTGGTGACTATGGATTCACAGGAAAACTTGCGCGCACTTGGTTCAAGTCAGTTGACCAGCTTCCCATGAATGTTGGCGATCCGCATTATGATCCTCTATTTCCCTTTGGATTTGGTCTCACAACTGAGCCTGTCCAGAACTAATCTCCTCCTCTTGTCTTTCACTTGCTGTTCAATTGTAACGTAGAGCTTTATTTATGCCTTGTATCGAACAGTTCTAGTTTTCCCCAAGAATAGAAGAAGAAAAAGAATAGGGGTGGCGAAATGGTTAAAAGAAAATAGTTAACCACCAATATTATCCACTAAAAAATAGGTTGGATAATGAACTTTTTAAAAACGGGTCAAATATGGATAAGGACCATATTATCTATTTAGAAAATGGATAATCAATGGGTAACCAATGGATAATCAATGGATTTAACTTTTACATAAAGCATCAAATTTGGGGTTGCTCAAGTTAGGGAAACTAAGAATTCTTCCAAAAATGATCATATGCAAGAATGCATAGATAAAATAGTTACCTATACCGTTTTTTATTCGTATTAAATATGAATCGGGTCGGATAATTTATGCCTTTTTTTATTACCCGATCCGAACAATATTTGATCCGATCCCACCGTTTGTCACTAGACTGATATGTACAATAACAAAAAGTGGTATTATGAAATTGACAAAAATATTACTGTTAGAGAAAGTAATAATGTTTAGGAGGAAAGTGTAGTAGTAAAAGACAAGGAAAAGCACCATTGTATTCATTGTGGTGAAATGGAGGAAATACTCCCACCGACCACGGTCCATATTAGATATTTTTTATATTCTTATATATTTTTTAAGAAAAACATCTCAATTAGAATAATAGTAATAATTTTAAAAAACGGCTGCTTTTTTTAAACCAAAAAAATATTGTGAATCTAATTTGGTTTACAAAAGGATTAATCCCCTCTCCTCCACTTAATGATACACGTGTGTTGCACATGTAATCCACATCTGTTTATAAGAAAATTATTATCACGTGAATGAACTATGTGTAATCAAAAGGGTACTAAATTCATAGAAGATATTCATAGTTTTAAAAATTTTATTTAAAAAAAGATTTAAAAGAATTATTTAGACCAATAATAAGAATACCTAATGTATTAACGCATTTTAATCCAACCACAATGTGCCTACTACTAAAATTGAGGATTAATAAGCTTTTTATGACATACAAGAACACGTCTCAAAATTGTTATGACATATACAAGAACACAACTCATTGATCAGGCATATTTTTTATGCACAGTAAAACCAACTTTTCAATAGTAGCATAAATATTAAATAAAGCTAAAGCAGTTAAATTAGCATATAGTTTATGTAAATTGATATTACAGAATATCTCTCAGATTTTAAAGAGTAACATAAAAATGATAGTTGAACTGTAAGAAAGCTACATAACTTTCAGAACATAATATATTACATGATAACAAGAAAATTATATAAAATATTATTTATGAGATCGATAAGGAGAATTGTTCACCTGAACCACTAAAAATTGTCAAAATTTTGGGTAGATTGAACGAAGCCAATTGTCAAGGGCTATTCTTTAAGACACAATTTTAAAATTGTGATATGGTACTATAGTCAATTAAAAGAGGTAGCCAAATTTAATTTTGTGAGAAAATATTGTCACGACCTGGATTTCCCACATTCGGGAGTCGTGATGACGCCTACTAGTGAAAGCTAGGCAAGCCAACCGTTTGAACAATTTACCTCTTTCTCATTTTTAATCCTTAATTAGGAACCAACAGTTTATAATAGCGGAATTTAAACAAGCGGAAGAAATAAATAAAACCATTTAAATATTTTCAATACCATTTCTTAAACAAATATTACCCAGAACTGGTGTCACAACTTCACAGACGGTCTAGGAATAATACAAACAAGGTCCGAAAAATAAATGCGATACTGTTTCTGAAATACATAAATGAAACAGGATGAAAGGACAGAGGGAGACGCCAGGGCATGCGGACACATGCAGGACTACTTTGGATCTTCGTATGGACTGAAGGCAACCACCCAAGCTAAGGTCCAAAAGCTGCTGCGCCGGGATCTGCACACAGTGCAGAGTGTAGTATCAGCACAACCGACCTCATGTGCTGGTAAGTGCCTAGCCTAACCTCGGCGAAGTAGTGACGAGGCTAGGACCAGACTACCAAATAAACCTGTGCAATATAGCGTATACAACGGAAAATAAAAGCAGAAATGTACAGTTAAGGATGGGAGGGGGGAAACATGCTGCGGGGACATCGAATAATAACATAAGAACAACAAATAAATATGAGGATCACCACAGTTCAATTGAAATATGAAGGGGGAATCATGCTGCGGGGTACAACAAGTATCAACAGGAAACCAACAATTAAATATAGAGAAAACATAACTCAGTTATCAATAAAAATTTAGGAAATCAAAGGCAAGTGCACGGCATCACCCTTCGTGCTTTAACATTCTCTCACCAAAATAATACACGGCATCACCCTTCGTGCTTTACACTCTTCCTCACCCAAGCAACAATCACAAAGCAATTAGGGTAAGGGAATCAATAACATTACAATAAAGTCAAGTAACAACAGAAAATCAGTAAATAAATGTAAAGGACACCATAACTCAATTATCAACAAGAATCAGGAAAATCAGGGACAAGTGCACGGCATCACCCTTCGTGCTTTTACTCTCGTCCTCACCATAAAATCAATATAAATGGCACGGCATCACCCTTCGTGCTTTTACCTCACATAATTATGACAAGGAATGATCCTTCGTGCATTATCACTCATATAAAAGCACAGAATGGTATATCGTGCGACACGGCATCACCCTTCGTGCTTTTACACTTTTCCTCACAAAATCATACACGGCATGACCCTTCGTGTTTTAACACTCTCTCACCAAAATATTACACGGCATCACCCTTCGTGCTTTAACACAGACCTCACCCAAACAACAATCACAAATAATAGGGCAAGGGAATAAATAAAATTACAATAAAATCCCGGCAAGGGAACAATAGTTGAACAATCAAATCCCGGCAAGGAAACAATATCAAAAGTATCAACATCCCGGCAATGGAGGCAATATGATAATTCTCTTTTCTTTTTCACTTTTACTTCACAACTCACTTCACAACTTGAGCCAATGCTCTATAAGGTTCAATTGCCAATTATACTTCCACAATTTATTATACAACTTGAGCCAACACTCCTCAATGTTCAAATTCCACTATTACTTCCACAAGATTTGCTCCACAATAGAAATCATCACATAAGGCATGACAATACAAACATAGTCACATTAGTCATAGAATAAGACTCACGGTCATGCTTGACACCAACGTATAAATACTCGTCACCATACCTATATGTCGTACTCAACAAATAAAACATAGCAAATAGGACACAACTCCTAATCCCTCAAGCTAAGGTTAGACCAAACACTTACCTCGATGCCACGAATAAAATTCAAGTCTCAACTATTGTTTTACCTCTTGATTCCACCTCCAATTCGCTCGTATCTAGCCACAAGTTACTTAACTATATCAATAAATGCTAAATGAATCAATTCCAATGCATGAAAATAGGTTTTCTAAAGTATTTCCTAAAAAGTCAAAAATCGCATCCGGGCCCACATGGTCAAAACCCGAGGTTCGAACCAAAATCCGATTACCCATTCCCCCACAAACCCAAATATATAATTTATTTTGAAATCGGACCTCAAATCGAGGTCCAAATCCCCAAAATTTGAAAAACCTAGGTTTTACCCAAAACACTCAATTTCCCCTATGAAAACCTTTGATTTAGAGTTGAAATCATGAGAAAAGATGTTAAAGATTAGTAAAAACAAGTTAGAAATGACTTACAATCGATTTGGAAGAGTACTTGTCTTTGAAAAATCACCTAAGAGTGTTTTGGTTTTGAAAGGGTTTGAAAAGTGAATGATTTTCGGCTAAGTTATGAATTTGCAGGTCACAGATGTCGCATTTGCGACCAGGGTTCGCAATTGCGAACCCTTCAGAAGTCTACTATCATCGCATTTGCGATAAAAGTTCGCAATTGCAAATTCACTTTTGCGATAGGATTGTCGCATTTGCGACACTGAGGGATTCCAGGCCACTTCGCAAATGCGATGCGTCCTTCGCATTTGCGACCCCAAGGCATACCAGGTCTCTTTGCATTTGCGATAGACTTTCAAATTTACGGGCTCGCATTTGCGAGCAAGGCTTCGTATTTGCGAAGCATGCAGACCTGCAACATACCAGCTAAAAGAACTTGCAACTCCCTAAGTTAAATTCCACTCCATGCCCTATCCAAAACTCACCCGAGCCCTTGAGGCTCCAAACCAAACATGCACACCAACCTAAAAATATCATACGGACTTGCTCGTGCAATCAAATCATGAAAATAACATGTAAAACTATGAATTAAACCCCAAAACTTATCATTTTCATCAAGAACACTTTAAAGTTCATAATTCTTCGACCGGAGGTCCAAATCACGTAAAATAAACTCCATTTTTCACCAAATATCACAGTTATCATTTAAGTACTTTAACAAGTTTGTACTGGGCTCCGAAACCAAAATATGGGCCCGATACCAATGGTTTCAAACATTAATTCTTTTATTTAGTTCATAAATAATTCAGCAAAATAATTTCTTTCAAAAATTGATTTCTAAGGCCTGAGACCTCGGAATTCATTTCCGGGCATACGCCCAAGTCCCATATTTTACTGCGGGCCTCCCGGGATCATTGGAGCACAGATCCGGGTTCGTTTGCTTAAAATGTTGATCAAAGTCAACCATATTCAAATTTTAACTCTAGAAATTTTTATTTCTCATATTTTCACAAAAAGGCTTTCCGAATATAGGTCCTAACCATGCACGCAAAACGAGGTAAGATAAAAAGGAGGTTTTAAGGCCTCGGGATACAGGATTTGTTTCTAGAATAAGTGATGACCTTTCGGGTCATCACATCCTCCACCTCTAAAACAACCGTTCGTCCTCGAACGGACATAAGAAGGAAGTACCTGAGTTGGGGAAAAGATGGGGATAACGACTCCATATATCGGACTCGGACTCCCAGGTCGATGCCTCAGCAGGCTGACCTCTCCACTAAACACGAATAGAAGGGAAACTCTTCGATCTCAACTGACGAACCTGCCAGTCTAGAATAGCCACCGGCTCCTCCTCATAGGACAAGTCCTTGTCCAACTGGATAGTGCTGAAATCTAACATGTGGGATGGATCGCCGTGGTACTTCCGAAGCATGGACATATGAAACACTGGATGCACGGCTGACAAGCTCGGCGGCAAAGCAAGTCTGTAAGCCACCTCTCCCACCCGATCAAGAATCTCAAACGGGCCAATGAACCTAGGGCTAAGCTTGTCATTCTTCCCAAGTTTCATCACGCCCTTCATAGGCGACACCCGAAGCATTACCCGCTCACCGACCATGAATGCAAAATCTCGAACCTTATGGTCGGCATAACTCTTTTGCCTGGACTGGGCCGTACAAAGCCTATCCTGAATGATCCTGACCTTGTCCAAGGCATCCTGTACTAGATCCGTACCCAACAATCGAGCCTCCCCTGGCTCGAACTATCCAACCGGCGACCGACATCGCTTACCATATAAAACCTCATAAGGAGCCATCTGGATACTTGACTGGTAATTGTTGTTGTAGGCAAACTCTGCTAGAGGCAAAAACTAATCCCACGAGCCTCCAAAGTCAATGACACAAGCTCAGAGCATATTCTCCAAAATTTGAATAGTCCGCTCGGACTGCCCGTCCGTCTGAGGGTGAAATGATGTGCTCAACTCAACCCGTGTGCCTAACTCCCGGTGAATTGCTCTCCAGAAATGTGAGGTAAACTGCGTACCTCGGTCTGAAATGATAGACACGGGCACACCATGAAGACGAACAATCTCCCGGATATAGATCTTAGCTAACCTCTCGGAAGAATAAGAGACTGCCATAGGAATGAAATGAGCTGACTTGGTCAGCCTATCAACAATAACCCACACTGCATCGAACTTCCTCTGAGACCGTGAGAGTCCAACAACGAAGTCCATAGTGATACGCTCTCACTTCCACTCAGGAATCTCAATCTTCTGGAACAAACCACCAGGACTCTGATGCTCGTACTTAACCTGTTGACAATTCAAACACCGAGCCACATATGCGACCCTAAGGCATACCAGGTCTTTTCGCATTTGCGATAGACTTTCGCATTTGCGAGCCAGGCTTCGCATTTGCGAAGCCTACAGACCTGCAACATACCAGCTAAAAAAACCTACAACTCCTTAAGTTAAATTCCACTCCGTGTCCTATCCAAAACTCACCCGAGCCCTCGGGGCTCCAAACCAAACATGCACACCAACCTAAAATCATCATACGTACTTGCTCGTATAATCAAATCATGAAAATAATATGTAAAACGATGAATTAAACCCCAAAACTCATCATTTTCATCAAGAACACTTTAAAGTTCATAATTCTTCGACCGGAGGTCCAAATCACGTCAAATAAACTTCATTTTCACCAAATTTCACAATTATCATTTAAATACTTTAACAAGTTTGTACCGGGCTCCGGAACCAAAATACGGGCCCGATACCAATGGTTTCAAACATTAATTCTTTTATTTAGTTCATAAATAATTCAGCAAAATAATTTCTTTCAAAAATTAATTTCTAAGGCTTGGGATCTCGGAATTCATTTTCGGGCATACACCCAAGTCCCATATTTTACTGCGGACCTCCCGAGATCGTCGGATCACAGATCCGGGTCCGTTTGCTCAAAATGTTGACCAAAGTCAATCATATTCAAATTTTAACTCTAGAAATTTTAATTTCTCATATCTTCACAAAAAGACTTTCCGGATATAGGTTCGGACCACGTACACAAAACGAGATGAGGTAAAAAGGAGGTTTTAAGGCCTCGGGACACAAGATTTATTTCTAGAACAAGTGATGATCTTTCGGGTCATCACAAATATGAGGAACTTCAGCTGGTATCAAAATTAATAATTAAAATTATATATCAACCGTAGAGTGTGGAATAATAATTGGTAATTAAAAATATATATCAGCCATAGAGTGATAAAATCTTAAATTTATTAACTTGATATGGGTTAGAATACCTAACCAATTTTATATGATGAATGTAATGATTCAAACAACTTGTACAATATTCGTAAGTGAGTTTAATCCAATGATCATACATGAGACATAAACCAATGATCATATATGAGACATTTTAAACAAAAATCACAATTGAAAACTTTCGATTTAGAGTTGTTTATCAATTATCAAACATCAGTTCTAACATCAAAACCAAAAATTCACCAAAAACCAACAAAATGATGGAAAAAATAAACTAAATGTACATTGGAAGGAGAAGATTCGAGGAACAATCATGTAACTATTTGTAACGACAAAGTGGAATAGAACAAAGGAGAAAATTTTAAAAAGATTGATTGGTTTGACGCAATCATTCAACTAATAGTGATAATGCACGAACCATTATTACATAACTTCAAGAATATAGTACAAGATAGAAATTTACCGTAAGTGACAAGCAAATTTGCTATAGGGACATTAGTTTATGACAAAGAATGTAGAAAATAGCTTCTTTCATAGTATAAAATTCTAGAAACCTAATTTGATTTCAAAACAGAGAGAAGAAACGGAAGGGACAATCCTAATATGGTAATGATTCCAAAACAATGGGAAGAAATGAAAGGAAGAAGCCTAATACGGTCATTAAAGAAGAAATATAATCCTAAACTAAGACCAAAGAGACAATGGAATTGGAATCCAAAACTCATACAAAAGGGAGGTAAACCGCGTAGGCAAGAATCCCAAACAGGGTAAACTCTATGCAAGTAGCCGACAATTAGCTTTTTTATTTTGAAGAAAATAGTCATTGAAATTACAGTTATATCCAATATATAATGTACTTACGAAAAGTAAAAAAGGCGAATAACATTTCGATAAGGTCTTCATGCTTTTAATATAGATACTAGTCTTAGTGTACGCGCTTTACGCATGCACCCTATATCAATGAGTATATAATCTTAATTACGTCAAAATTGTTAAATGATGTGAGTTATTGAACAAAGAATAATGAAAAAAATCATACGTTCTTAAACATGGTGAACGATCTCATCTAGCTAGTTCTATAAATAAATGATAATATAAAATCTTAAAAAATAACTAATCTTAAAAAATAACTAATATTAGAGTTAATGCTTTATAAAATATAACGTAAATATAATAAGTTATTATTTATTGGAATGATTATGAAAAGAGAGAGAAATAATAACGATAATATTTTTAATACCTTTTTTCTATGTTGTTACATTCTTATTACTTCAAGTTTGCATTTATAACAACGTGACTTTTAATGCTATATTATAACTGATTTTGCTCTATATTTTTTATTTTTTCCACTGCCAATACTCTTCTTGTGGAAATAAATTTATGTACCTTACAAGTTTTATCAGCTTGAATCCTAAGTGAATAAGTAAACTTTTTTTTTTGTCGAATAATAAGTAAAAAAATTGTATATAAGAAAAATGAATTATGTATTATAGCAATTGACATTTGACTAAATGTAACATTATATTCATTAAAATGAATAAATGAGTGTTAATATATTGTTGATGTATATAATGTTGATGTAGTAATTAAATTCAAAATAATTTGATATCTTCTGAACCTGCAAAGATTGAACAATTTAATTTAATTAACTATTATATAGTATTTTTAATTATGATATTTAGCAAACCGATTAACTTGCCATCCATTTCTGCTTTTGAGAAGTGGTTTCTTTTATTCTCATTTTTACTAAAAGCAAGCTGATTTTTCTCTTCACTGTAGACAAGTTTTATGTAACGACCCGACCTGTCGTTTTGAGCAGTTGCACTTCGCTCGGTTGTTTGAGAGCATGAGTAACTCCGCGTGATATATCATGACTTATGTGAATCGTCGGTTTTGGGTTTTCAGGTTATTCAGAATTAATTTAGAAGAATGATTCTCGACAAGAAGCTTCAAATTGGAAAGGTTTAACCAAGTTTGACTTTTTTAGAATTTGACTTCGGATTGGATATATGATGGTTCCGTTAGCTCCACTGGGTGATTTTGGACTTAGGAGCGCGTCCGGATTGTATTTTGAAGGTCCGTGGTAGAATTAGGCTTGAGTTGGCGAAATTGGAAATTTGGCGATTTTCGGTCGGCAGTGGAAAATTTGATATCGGAGTCGGAATGGAATTTTGGGAGTTGGAGTAGGTTCGTAGTGTCATTTGTAACGTGTGTGCAAAATTGGAGGTTATTCGGACGAGGTTTGATAGGTTTCGGTATTGGTTGTGGAAGTTTGAGGTTTCAAGTTCATTAAGCTTGAATTGGTGTACGATTCATGTTTTTGTTATTGTTTGATGTGATTTGAGAGCTCGAATTAGTGTGTATGGTATTTTAGGACTTGATGGTACCTTTGGTTAAGGTTCCAGAGGCCTCAGATGTGTTTCAGGGTAGTTTTGGACAAGTCCAAGCATTTCTGGAACTCAAGTATGGTTCTGGTGCTTTGAGTTTCGCGGACCTCAGCAGAATTTCGCAGACCGCATAATTTTGCCATGGCCGCACTCCAAGGAAATGTTTTGCAAATCTGCTGGTCCGACGTCGGAAACATATATCTTTTGATCTACAAGGAAATTTAAGATGATTCAGAAACGAAAGTTGTAGCCCTTCGTGTCTAGTTTCCAGAAAGGTAAAAAAGTCATCATTTGGACATATGTAGAGAAGGTTATGGCCAAAATACTAAAGCCTGACAGTGCAGCCACCAAAAGGTGCGGCCGCACTATTTTTATGCGACCGCGCTTGGAATTTCGCGGACCGCATAGTGGAGTTTAGAGGGTGCACTATATAAACGGGGTTTAGGGCATTATTTCACATTTTGGACCTAGAGAGCTCTGTTTGTGGCGATATTTCGTGGGATTTTTTTAAAAATTCATTGGGGTAAGTGATTCTAATTCGGATTTGGTTAATATACACAAATATATCAATGATTTCATCATCTGATTAATACTTTGAGGTGGAAATTTGGGAAAAATTGTAGAAACTTTATAAAATGAATTTTTGGGATTTGAATGTCGATTTGAAGTCGGATTTGAGTAAAACTAGTATGGTTGGACTCGTGAGTGAATGAACTTTCAGGATTTGTAAATTTTGTTGAATTTTGAGATGTGGGCCCGAGGGCCGGATTTGAGCCGATTTTGGATTTTTGGTCTAATTTGATAGTTTTTCTTGTGGAATTCATTCCTTTAGCATAAATTGATGGTATTGTGCTGGTGGTGAATAGATTCGGAGCATTTGGAGGCTGAATCGAAGGGCAAGAGCATCGCGGAGTAGATATTTGATCGATTTGAGGTAAGTAACAGTGTTAAATCTGGTTTTAAGGGTATAAACCCGGTGATTTGATATCATGTGACCATTTGGAGGTGACACCCATGCTAGGTGACAGGCGTATGGGTGTTCGCCGTGAGGGATTGAGACTTGGTCTGGTGAAGCTGTGAAGCCTAATAACCTTTATTTGTGTTTATGTGTCTTTCTGTCTGCTAGAACTTGTCTGCTTCCATGATAGAGATCATGCTTAGGCTTTATCCCTGCTCACAATAGTTATACTCAGTCATAGTGATTCTTGCACATGTTTGTTTACCTCAGTCTCAATTATCTTCTTGCTGATACACTGTAATACTTTGATTTGGACTATTTTTCTTTATTTATTGAAAACTGTGAGGCTAGAGAGGTACATGGCTAAGTGAGGCTGAGGGCTTGTTGTGAGATATTGTACTATAGCACGTGAGTTGTCCGTGCGGATCCAAATTGTACTATAGCACGTGAGTTGTCCGTGCGGATCCAGATATGATATGATAGCACGTGAGTTGTCCGTGCAGCACATGAGTGGTCCGTGCAGATTAGCGTTTGGGCTGTAGGAGCCCCTTCATAGTTTGAACACCTCTAGTGAGCGCAGGTACCTATTGAGCGTGTGCTTTGAGCGTTGAGGGATTGAGTGATAGTGCTCATGAGGTTTCATCTATTTTTACTGTTATTGCATTTATCTGCTATTTGCCTTGTAATAGTTGATAATTTATGAAATTGACCCTTTTACTCCTGTTTATCCTTAACTGTGAAAAATTATTAATAGAATTGTTCCGCTTAGCTCGTCACTACTACTCAATTCCTTAGTTATTGCTGTTACTTGCTGAGTTGGTTGTACTCATACTACGCCCTGCACTTCATGTGCAGATTCAGGTGTGTTTGAGAGCGGCGATTGTTGAGTTCAGGCCATCAGAGTTTCCGAGATTGCAAGGTAGCTTCCAGCATCCGCATGACCTTGTTACTCCTTCTATTTCTCTTTTTTGGCTGTATTGACATTTAGACAGTTGATGTAATAGTTTAAGTACTTAGACGCTTATGACTTAGTGACACCCCAATGTTTGGGGCTTGTTTTCCACATTTTATTTTCAAATTTGAAGTTTAACTTGATTTTATGGAAATTCTAACATTAAGAATCTTTACTTAACTCTTATATCTTAAATTGGTGGTATTTTTTGGGAAAATAGTCTTGCCTAGTATCATGATAGGCACCATTACGACATGGTTTAGATTTGGGTTGTGACGAGTTGGTATCAGAGCCTAGGTTACATAAGTCTCACGAATCATGAACGGGTTTAGAAGAGTCTTGTGGATCGGTATAGAGATGCGTGTACTTATCTTCGAGAGGCTGCAGAACCCTTAGGAAACTTTACAATCTTGAATTCTTATCGTGCAATACTGATACAGCTTAAAGCGTAATCCTTTGAATTCCTTCCATGCATTCGTATGTGCGCTTGAGAGCTCGGTATCAGCAGTGCATCGACGGCTTGCGATTCCATGGATGAGGTGCGAGATGTGATCTCAGTATGCTGATGAAGGGCTAGTCTGGAGGACTTGAGGCCGGGTTTTGATCGTAGCTTCAGCATAGAGATGTTGATTGTGTGAGCGTGCTTGTGGGTTTATATATCCGGTAGTGTCCCTATTAGTGGAATTTGTGGCTGGATGGCTACGTGATGAGTATGATGTGACTACGAAATGAGTTGATATGATTTGAATGTGATGAGAAGGATTTGCTTGAGGTATAGAAAGAACTATTTGGTGCTTGATTTCTATCCTGATTTGACGTATAGTCTCGAGTTATGAGTGTGATGGAGGATCCTTTTCATGTTGTTTAGTTGAGGAGTAGAAGTAGATTTTCATGTCGTGACATGAGTTCAGACTCAGGAAGATTAAGTGATTTCATAATGTTTATGACTGTGGAAGGGTATAAAGAGATATTAGTTTGAGGGGAAGCATGTGGGTTATCTCATGCGAGGTGTCCTGAGGGTCGTGTGATCCCTATATTTTTTTGTAGCGAGTTCTCTTTTACTAGTGAAATATATGTGTTGCAAATTGAGTTTGGATCGCTTGTGAGAGTGGACTTGACTGTTACAAGGGTGAATGCGAGATTTGCAGATGATTCGAGATGCTAGATGATTTGTGTTACATGAGCTTATGGAGTATTTCGTTGAATCTCACTGCGATATTATGGCTGTAATAAGGTATGGGCATTGCGAGTTATGGTGTGTTTCGATCTATGGCTTTGAGCCAAGTGGGGGAGTCTGCTATTGATAAGTTGATTATACAGTGATGTGATTTATTGGTTTTGGTTTGAGGTATACTTGTGAATGAGTTATGTTCAGCAGAGGGTAAAATCGAGGATGACTTGAGTAAAGGAATTTCTGGGTATGAGCTGTATTAGCCTTTATGAGTATATAGGAATCACTGAATGATTTGAGTTGTTATTGGTGAAGGATGTGATGTGCATGGAGCAGGAATTTATTTGATTGCATTAAGATGGGGTACTTCCTTGGGTGTTGGAGTGCTAATGGGGCACAGGTCGTTCGGTCGCTTGACCCGTCTAATTGAGATTTGAGCAAAGTGGGATGACTCTCGATAATGGTTCTAATGAATTCAAGATTTATACATGGCAATTGAGAATATTGCGGATTTGTATATGGCTAGAAGCTGAGAGTTACATTGGGTGGTGTTGAGACTCGCAGTATTTCTATATCATTATGGATTCTACATTCAGTATCAGGAAGGTAAAAATGAACAACTCTAAATTCACAAAAGGTCTTCAGAGTGGGTATCTCGGTTGTGGTACTTTTGGGGTGCTTAAGAGAGCATTCAACGACTTATGAGCCTTAGGGCGGTGTGGTTCTATGCTAGGGTCTCGTGTGGTGAGTCTTAGTTGAGGATTGTGGTATTTTGGCGAGGAGAAGTATCAATTTGAAGGTAATTCAGAAGGAACTAAAACAAATAAGATAGCTTGGTAGTAGGTTGGATCGGCAATGATAATGGATATGATCGGTTCTTTGGGTGCTTATGATGTGGTAAGTTTCCACAGGTGTTTCATGGTAACGCTCTTAGGTTTTTGGTGACCTGCGTAGCTTGGTTGAAGTAGGAGGATTTAGTCCTGACGGTTTGGTTTTTGTGCAAATGGGATTCAGAGAGTTCTCGATGGTTTCTACCACAGTTTGAGATGTAAATCTCCTATTGGTGTGTGGAGCATGTTGCTATTGTAATTTTCTTCTGGATGGGATCAAATGGAAGATTCTTAGCTAATTGAGTACGTAGTTTGCTTGCGACTCAGAGTTGATCTTGAGATTTTTTTCTTCTTCATATGATGGTATAATAGGTGTGGTGTGGTACGTAAGATTGAGATTTGCATGTTCAAGGTCACAATTCGGTTTTGAAAGGAAGGTCCTGAAGCATGGACAATTTCAGATGACTAGGTATATGACATTTCTACTTGGTATGGCTTGATGAGAGTATACATTTCAAAAGGGACAATGTGTTTTGATTTATGGATACTTCATTGGTATTGTGGCACTCTCTTGTTTGATCTACTGCTGGTGTTCAAAATTTTCCTTGTGGCACAGAAGAATTATAAAAGTATTCCTCTTGGGATGATCGTGTATTGGAGTAGTGTTAGACATTCAGGCGGTGGAGTTGAGATCGGATATGGTGATCCGTGTGTTCTATGGATTTGGAGACTGAGAGTTCTCATGAGTAGATTGTTTCGTGGTTGTGGACTGTGAAAACGTAGCCGAGGTTGGTTAGAAGATAGCATGTGTTGTGATTTCAGTTATTGTAGGCTTTTGGAGAGTTATTTGTGTATGGCCAGAGTTGATTTGGGGTTCATTGGTAGGCCCAGTATGGATGTGTGTTCTATACCGGGTCGGATTGATTGACTCCGTACTGTTGTTATTGAGGGATTTGTCATTCGGTTAGAGTTGAGCTTACTCATTTTCCAATATGTTGTATGAGTTACCCTTCTATGCTACGAGGGGTTGTGATTCGTTGGCTATATACACCCATGGTGCGGTTCTATTTGGGCCTTATGGTAGAATTTGAGTGAGATGAGTAATTAATTGGGTATTGCAGGATTGAGGCGTATTGGTTATGTTATTTTGGGTTTTGTGTGGCATTGTATCGTCTGATTCTCCGTGGTTATGGTAATGCACTTTAAGTAGTTGATGTCGAATGTCGCGTGGTTATTGATATTGAGCAAGGTGGAGCGAGGTATATAATATGGACCAATGTTTGGATGGGAACACATAGTACAACGAAGTTATGTTTGGATATGATCCTTTGTATTAGATTCCTGTATCTTGGTTCTACGGTGTGTGATAGGTTCTTAGCATTGCATTGTGGTGGTGGTACTGGTTGAGCTTGCAGGACGGTTCTCTTATTGGAGTCATTTTCTATGTTTGACTATGTTTGAATTGTTGCGTATTGGTGCACGAATTTCACGATTTGTGGCTCTAGGTAGTATTGGTGTGACATGGTAGTAGAGTAGTTTGTATTTGATAAGATGAGGTTGCCGGAGCTAGAATGGGTGCTATCGATTTTATTGCGGTATATTTAAAAGGGTAATGTCGCTGATCAGCTTAGAAATTGGCTATAGTTCTGGTCGAAGGAGAGGGAGTTCCACCACTGGTTGATCTGATGAATGGTTATGAGTTGTTGCGTGCTTCTTTTATCGTTGGTAGTAGTAGGGTGTTAGAACGAGGCTCTGTTTGATAAGAGGTTTATTACCAGCGTTTGGTTGTTTTGGGCAGCCGTTGTGATTAGAAATCATCGCTGTGAGTGTTTTGAGTTATGTGGTATATCATGTGATTTCATCTTAGGTTATGGCTATGGCTGGATACAACTTGACTTATACAATGTGGGGATGCGTGATTCTGATCTTATAGAAAATTTCGGATGTGAAATTCGATTCTAAGGCTTATGGTCTAGGTTGGACGAAGAAATTTCAGATGTGTTGTATTATCAGATCTATGTGGGATAGGGTGACATAGGATTAACCCCTTCTAGGTACATGGTAAGGTTATGCAGTGGTTTGCTGGTGTTGGAGAACAACTCTTGGCACGTTCGACGATGAACATATGTTTAAGTTGGGGGAGGATGTAATGACCCGACCGATCGTTTTGAGCAGTTGCACTTTGCTCGGTTGTTTGAGGGCATGAGTAACTCTACGATGTATCATGACTTATGTGAATCGTCGGTTTTGGTTTTCAGGTTACTCGGAATTGATTTAGAAGAATGATTCTCGGCAAGAAGCTTCAAATTGGAAAGGTTTGACCAAGTTTGACTTTTTAGAATTTGACTTCGGATTTGATATCTGATGGTTTTGTTAGCTCCTCAGGGTGATTTTGGACTTAGGAGCGCGTCCGGATTGTGTTTTGAAGGTCCGTGGTAGAATTAGGCTTGAATTGGTGAAATTGGAAATTTGGTGATTTACGGTCGGCAGTGGAAAATTTGATATCGGAGTCGGAATGGAATTTCGGGAGTTGGAGTAGGTTCATAGTGTTATTTGTGACGTGTGTCCAAAATTGGAGGATATTCCGACGAGGTTTGATAGGATTCGGCATTGGTTGTGGAAGTTTGAGGTTTCAAGTTCATTAAACTTGAATTGGTGTGTGATTCATGTTTTTGTTATTGTTTGATGTGACTTGAGAGCTCGAATTAGTTTGTATGGTATTTTAGGACTTGATGGTACCTTTGGTTGAGGTTCCGGAGGCCTCGGGTGTGTTTTGGGGTGGGTTTTGAGCGAGTCTGGGCATTTCCGGAACTCAAATATGGTTCTGGTGCTTTGAATTTCGCGGACCTAAGCAGAATTTCATGGACCGCATAATTTTGCCAAGGCCGCACTCCAGGGAAAGGTTCTGTAGATCTGCTGGTCCGACATCGGAAGTCTATATCTTTTGATATACAAGGAAATTTGAGTGATTCAAAAACGAAAGTTGTAGCCCTTCGTGTCTACTTTCCAGAAAGGTAAAAAAGTCATCATTTGGACATCTGTAGAGAAAGTTATGGCCAAAATACTGAAGCCTGACAGTGCAACCACCAAAAGGTGCGGCCCCACCATTTTTATGCGACCGTAGGAGCTGGGAGGCACGGCCGCACTTGGAATTTCGCAGACCGCATAGTGGAGTTCAGAGGGTGCACTATATAAACGAGGTTTAGGGCATTATTTCACATTTTGGACCTAGGGAGCTCGGTTTGTGGTGATTTTTCATGGGGTTTTTCAAGAAATTCATCGGGGTAAGTGATTCTAATTCGGATTTGGTTAATATACATGAATATATCAATGATTTCATCATCTGATTGGTACTTTGAGGTGGAGATTTTAAAGAAATTGTAGAAACTTCATAAAATGAATTTTTGGGATTTGAATGTCGATTTGAGTAAAACTAGTATGGTTGGACTCGTGAGTGAATGGGCTATCAAGTTTTGTAACTTTTGTTGAATTTCGAGATGTGGGACCGTGGGCCGGGTTTGAGCCGATTTCGGGTTTTTGGTCTAATTTGATAGTTTTTCTTGTGGAATTCATTCGTTTAGCATAAATTGATGGTATTGTTCTGGTGGTGAATAGATTCGGAGCATTTGGAGGTCGAATCGAAGGGCAATAGCATCACAGAGTAAAGATTTGACCGGTTTGAGGTAAGTAACAGTTTTAAATCTGGTTTTGAGGGTATAAACCCGGAGATTTGATATCATGTGACCGTTTGGAGGTGACACCCATGCTAGGTGATGAACGTATGGGTGTTCACCATGATGGATTGAAACTTGGCCCGTCCCGTGAGGCCGTGAAGCGTAATAGCCTTTATTTTTTTATGTGTCTTCTTGTTTGCTAGAACTTGACTGCTTCCATGATAGAGATCATACTTAGGCTTTATCCCTGCTCACAGTAGTTATACTCAATCATAGTGATTCTTGTACATGTTTACCGCAGTCTCAATTATGTTCTTACTGATACACTGTAATACTTTGATTTGGACTGCTTTCCTTTATTTATTGAAAATTGTGAGGCTAGAGAGGTACGTGATTGAGTGAGGCCGATGGCCTGTTGTGAGATATTGTACTATAACACGTGAGTTGTCCGTGCGGATCCAAATTGTACTATAGCACGTGATTTGTCAGTGCGGATCTAGATATGATATGATAGCACATGAGTTGTCCGTGCAGCACGTGAGTGGTCCGTGCAGATTAATCCTTGGGTTGTAGGAGCCCCTCCGGAGTCTGAACACCCCCAGTGAGCGCAGGTACCTATTGAGCGTGTGCATTAAGGGCTGAGGGATTGAGTGACAGTGCTCATGAGGTTTCATATATTTTTGCTGTTATTGCATTTATCTGCTATTTGCTTTGTAATAGTTGATAATTTATGAAATTGACCCTTTTACTCATGTTTATCCTTAACTGTGAAAAATTATTAATAGAATTGTTCCACTTAGCTCATCACTACTACTCAATTCCTTAGTTATTGCTGTCACTTGCTGATTTGGTTGTACTCATACTACACCGTGTACTTCATGTACAGATTTAGGTGTGTTTGAGCGCGACGATTGTTGAGTTCAGGCCATCAGAATTTCGGAGATTGCAAGGTAGCTGCCAGCGTCCGCAGGACCTTGTTACTTCTTCTACTTCTCCTTTTTGGTTGTATTGACATTTAGACAGTTGATGTAATAGTTTAAGTACTTAGACGCTTATGACTTAGTGACACCCCAATGTTTGGGGCTTGTTTTCCGCATTTTATTTTCAAATTTGAAGTTTAACTTGATTTTATGGAAATTCTAACATTAAGAATCTTTACTTAACTCTTATATCTTAAATTGGTGGTATTTTTGGGAAATTAGGCTTGCCTAGTATCACGATAGACGCCATCACGACATGATTAAGATTTGGATCGTGACATTTCAACTTTTTAAGAAATTTGGTGCGTTTTTATTTATTTAATTCTAAATCATTGTTAAAGTTTTAAAGAGGAAAGGTTAAAAGAATGTAGCAGGAATGAACTTTTAGTCTCTATTTTGTTTTCGCAATATCTCAGATTTCATATAACTTCAGTTTAACAATTGTATTTAAATTCAAGCACGAAGATTTATAGTATGAAATAGAGGTGCAAATACTAATACCATTTTTTTCCATATACGCTGTCACGACCCAAAATTTCTCCGAAGGAGTCATGATGACAACTAGTTTCTAAAAGTAGGTCAGCCTAGCATTAACTGAATTAACGACAATATCTATTAACATCGAACAATTTCGAAACAAAAATCTCTGTACAATTTACAATACCAAAATCGGTAGTACAAGTCATAAATACATCACTGTTCCGGAACAAAGGAAGCAAAGGAAATAAATACAATAGAAGGTGACTTCGGAGCCTACGAACGCTCAATAGGTGTATCTTGAAGTCTGCAGCCACACCAAGCGTAAATCTCAAAACCAACTCGATCCGAAGTACCTGGTTCTGCACGAAAGATGTGTAGAAGTGTAGTATGAGTACTCCATGGTAGTACCCAGTAAGTATCAAGCCAAACCTTGATAGAGTAGTGACGAGGCCAGGTCAAGACACCTACAGAACATATAAACCTGAGCAAAATATGACATAAAGCTAACAAGATAGGGATATCAAAGTAATGCCAATAGCAGGAATAAATCAAATTACAAACAGAAATGACGATAAGGGGAAAATACGAATGGCAACAGGGAACAACCAAATAATTAAACAACAACATAGTGGGGATACAAATAATTGTAAATGTGCTCAAGTAGGGAAAATGATTTCAACTCAACCAAACAAATTGTTTCTAATATACGATTCCTGCTATTGGCATTACTTTGATATCATACCATAAACCACAACTTCAAACCCTTTAACACACATGGCACCTTGTGCCCACATCTTTCCACTTCACTTTGCACGGCGGAATCCATGTGTTACTCAGTACATAATATTCATGTCAATTGCTAATTAAGATGTTCAAGAGATTCCATTTATATATCATAAAGTAAATTTGTGGTTTCTAGACCAAATAGAAAATCAGCGAGAAAGATGCGTTTTGTTTTAGAAATCAGGTGAGTGAAGAAAATAACGTTTTCAAATAAAATTTAATATCGAATAACTAATGCATTTAATATAGAATTTATTAAGTTAAAACATAATAAAAATTCTTTTTAAGTAAAATAAAAACCTCAGACATGTTAAGAAGATTAAGCAGGGGAAATCAATTGAAATAAAGTATACAATTATTAGAAATAGTAGATACTGAAATATACGACGAGTTTTAACTTAAAGTCACATAAGGTAGCATGATATTGGTTCTTTCATTTTAAATCACTATATTACTAACAACTCAGCAGGGCAAGAGGTGATGACTCAAGTAGTAGATTCACTTTGAAAATCAATTCACCAGAATAATAGAATTAGGAAAAGAGTTCAGGAATGACGGCAGGGCAATAAGTCAAGGACAATAACTCGATCCTCAGAACTCAATGAAAACAAAAAATACAGGTTATCAAAGTCTCGCACGAAGAAATTAAAGCCAATACAGTAAAACAGGGGATACCAAATTATAAGGTATGTTGCGGCGCGCAACCCGATCCTACCATAAAATATCAATATCATAAGTCACCCTTATTCTACCATATCAATTCACCCTTATTTAACCTGTTGCGGCGTGCAACCCGATTCCACCGTACAATATCAATATCATAACAATAAATATAATATGTTGTGGTGTGCAACCCGATCCCACCATATAATATTAATATCATAATTCACCCTTATTTCACATGTTGCGGCGTGCAACCCGATCCCACCATACAATAACAACATCACAATATAAAAATATTCTCTCTTATCCCACCACCTCCCTTTTTTCACCTGTTGCGGCGTGCAACCCGATCCCCTGTACAATACTTTAAATCAGCAACAACAATTCAATAACTCAATTCACAAGAATTTCTACAACCAAAAGTATGAGTACACGGCAACAAGGGAACCACGTAAAATCAAAGGAATACATCAACCTTTACAAAATAAAAAGATATGTAAGGCACGCGATAACTACGCAGACAATCACAATAATTTGGACACGTAGTAGATAGGCACGTAGTCATAGAAGAGCTCAACAATTAAGAGGTAACAAGACAATAATGAAGACAATGACTACATCCAACGCATATAAGGGCCAAATAACAAGGAAGGTGTAAACAAGTGCGAACAACATTATATAATGCATATAAGAGTAGTCTAACAACAAGATACCACATGTTATGACAATTTAATCAACGGCTTGGAAAGAGACTTGACAATCTAATTGGTCAATACCACATATAGACTGTGTACCCACTCGTCACCTTGCGTACATGACTTTCAGATATCAAGATAGCACAATTGACTCAATTCCTAAGGGGTGGTTCCCTCCCCCCCCACAAAGTTAGACAAGATACTTACCTCAATTCGGCCAATTCAATACTCAATTTAGCTTTTCCTTTACCAATTCACCAATGCTCAGCTCAATCTAGCCAAAAACAACTTAAATACATCAAACAATTCAAGAGAAAATAATTTTAATTAACAAAGCTATGATACTTATACAATTTGCAAAAAGTCAACAAAAGTCAACTTCTCGATCCCGCACCTCGAAACCTGACAAAATTTATAAAAACCCGAACACCCATTCCGATATGAGTTCAACCATACTAAAATTATCAAATTCCAATACCATTTCGTCCCTCAAATCATGATTTTTCATTTGGAAAACTTTCTTCAAAAATCACTATTTTTCCTCAACTCAAAACACAAATTAAATGATAAAAATAAAGATAAAATCATGGAATATATTAAATTCTGGGTGAAGAACACTTATCAAATCGATATGCTTGAAAAATCCATAAAGAATCGCTCAAAATCGAGCTCTACAAGTCAAAATGTGATAAAAATGGCCTAACTCTCGATTTGGAAATCTTATATTCTGCCTAGGTCTAGATGCATCGCGAACACAGAGAGAGGTTCGCGTTTGCGAAGAAGGAAAATAAGGCTGTCCAGAAAAACCCTTTGCGAATGCAGGTGAGGCGACGCAAACACGAAGAAGGAATGCGAGGCTGCTAGGAAGTGCTTCGCGAAAGAGGTAGCTGAACGCGAACGCGATGAAGGGAGGGGCAGGCTTACGTGTTCGCGGGACGAGGCATGCGAACGCAAAGAACAAATGTTCCTGCCTCTAAGATTACTTTTCGTGAATGCGAAAGAGCTGTCGTGAACGCGAAAGAGAAAACCATATTACAGGTTCAACAGTTCAAAAATAGGAGGAATTGATCTGTAACCCACCCGGAGCATACCCGAGGCCCCCAGGACCCCGTCTAAACACACAAACAAGTTTTATAACCTAACACAGACTCACTCAAGGTCTCAAATTATATTAAACAACGCCGAAAATGCAAATCGCGCCAAGAATCGAACTTATGAACTTTCAAATCTTCCAACTTCTAAAACTCGTGCCGAAACATATCAAATCAATCCAGAATGACACCAAATTTTGTAGACAAGTGCCAAATGACATAACGGAGCTGTTCCAACTCTTGGAATCGCATTCAGACTCTAATATCACAAAAGTCAATTGTTGGTCAAACTTCTCCATCTTCCAAACTTCAACTTTTCCAATCTTCGCCGAAATGCTTCAATTTACCCTACAGACCTCCAAATCAAAATTCGGACGTACACTCAAGTCCAAAATCATCACCCGAGCCTATCAGAACTATTGAAACTCCAATCTGAGGTCAAATACTCAAAAGTCAAATCTTGATCAATTCTTTCAACTTTAAGCTTCTCAAATGAAAGTCACTTCTAAAAATCCTTTTCGAACTTCTCAAAAACCCGAACCGATGATGCATGCAAGTCATAATACACTGTGTGAAGCTACTCGTGACCTCAAGTTTCCAAACCAGATGCAATTGCTTAAAACGACCAGTCGGGTCGTTACATCCTCCCCCACTTAAATATACGTTCGTCCTCAAACGTGCCCGGGGTCACTCCAAAGCCATCAAACCACTACATGAGCTCACCATACGTACACCCGGGGGTGATTCCCCATCACCCAAACCTATGCAGGGCTGATAACGTAATCTAACTGAAGATCTCACATTATCCTTAGTCCATAACCTTAGGACAGAACCCAAACCTCAACATCTGAAATTCATTATAGGACCCGAACCTCGCATCATCATACTATATGTTTGAACAAGCTGAATCGAGCCACAATTCCAATCCAGAGTACATTCACATGATGTTTCTCACAACTTAAATGCCCATAGCGATAACTTCTGACCACCTTAACTGCCCAAATAATATTCTGGATATCGGCAATACAATTCCCATTGAATAGAACCTTGTTCCGGATCTCCACAATGCTGCCCATGATAAAGAAACATGCAGGTACCCATAACCTCCCATGAAGTCAACAATCTAAGAAGCTCTCTCGTCCGTACTTGGGCCATTGCCCAAATCTTAGCAGAAGCAGTCTCACACTTCCAAACACTCCTCATCTCCAATACGATAGTGCGAATCTCAGGTCTATGAACCTCATCTCAACCAATACAAGTAGCCCAACTAACAACTCATCACGTAACCACACGGATTCTCACACCACACAGCTCATACACCAACTCAGCAATAACTCAGTTATGCAGTACAAATAGAAGGAAAACAAGGTATGAGGATTATCTACAAGTACAACATATGTAACAACAAAAGTGCAGTTTCATTAAATCATCCCATAGAGGAAAAAAATACCAAAATAAACACAAGTAAAGGGTATCACACATAACATCCGCTACGACGTCCAGCCCGCTCCCAAATACTCATCAAGTCAAAGTGCTCAAGTCACTGATCACGTGAATACTGATATCATGCACAACAGAGTGCAGAAGTATAATTGTGGGAAAATGAATAGAAATAATAAAACATGGAAGAAAGCAAGCACAACTAAGGTGCAATGAGAAATTCAACATCACGAGGGCTATCTCGCCCACATCGCCATAAGGCATGAACAGAATTACAGCATGCATGGAGAATAATCATACAACCTCACATCCCATCACAGCATAAGAGAGTAGCACATACCATAAGCCAAAGGCACAAATAATATCCATTCTGCCTAGTAACATAACTGTGATAACAATCTCACAAGAGCACCCAAACTTGACTTGATATAAAATGCATATTCTCGTTGAGCTTTTAAATAGCCCCCAACCCAAATTCTGATCATTCCCAAATAGGTAAATATCCTCCCAAAAGTCTATATCAACCAATAGATAATGCATGCTATCAGTTATCCCATTCTCAACATGCCTCCACAATCCGCAAACAAGAAATAGCCCGCATATGGGGACATATAGCCCCCAAAACCTCACGAATACCAAAATTTCCATACCCGAACTCAACTACACTAATGGAATGGCTGATACATCACTCACATCCCATCATCTTACTGAAGCACCTATATAGATTTTCCGGCCACGTAACAAAACCTGAACCTCAAAGGCCTCAAAACCTAGTAATCACCATGCCACTAATCATGCACCCGCAACCCAAAACTCAAGGTTCCTTCCTAAAATGAACGCTCTTCACATATGATATCCAATAATGCCAATATTCCATTAACTTCTCATACCCATCTAAGAGAAAGCCATAACGTAAAACATATTCCTTATGCCCATAGCAAACAGCCGACTTAAGCCATGGCCAACACCATCGATAACTCTCCGAGACCCACACGCACACAACTAAACCATCAGGACCGCATCTCCCCAACTCAACCGATTCACACAAACTGTCCAACCTAAGAGTAATACCACAAATGCCGATAGAGAATTCCCATTTCAAGAGGACCAATTATTTTCGTTGCTATGCTGACCCAACACCACCGAGCTGATCTGTTTCTTCGGATAATCCTTGTCTTTCCTCTAGAGTAATACTTCTTCCTACCAATATGTAATGATCACCCAATCAAAGCCCAAATACAGATAATCCTAGCACGAACCACGTAGCCCAGAAGTTCATAAAACCATCACATTTCCTCTAAAGCACCCCATAATGCCACAACCAAGATACCCACGCTGAATAGACTTTCTGTAAATCTAAAGTTGTTCCTCCGACCCCCTTATGATACTGAAATGTAGATCCCTTAATGACGCGGAAATGCCGTAAGCCCCAACATCATCCCATGCGAGATTTCAGACATTAATCATACACAAATTTTGGGGAACCTTCCATTACCATATATACACATCTCAGGCCCATACTAATGTAAATCTGACTCTCCAATCTGAATGCCGCTAGTGGAATCCCTCACTTGGCGTGAAGCCATAGAAAACAACATCTGGTGTTTTGCAAAACTAACCTTCACAACTCGTACAACACCAATCACAAGGTACTCCAGTTCACCCACTAAGCACACGTCTATTCTCATGATAGTCAAACTCGCTTCCTTCAATGCCTTGAATGATAACATGTACCTTTTACTGAGTAGAAATCTCATATGAACCATATAGTCTCCATTACCACAAACTATCCTCAATCAACATCCACCTCGTGACCCCACCACGATCTCTATGATTAGTCAACCAACTAAACCTTCCCAAGCTCGTACTCATCAACCAAATGCCGGGACCCGTCGCACCTCCATGTGAACAACTGAATAGTCTCTCAATACCTATATATCTTCAATCTGGACGACACGTTGAGACAATGTTTGAGCATCTCTGGCTCCCTCGTAGCCCATCTGTAGCATCATGAACCACTGGCGCATAACGGACATTGAGAGTGCAATATCATACACGAGTGGATGTAAAGGAACATAAGATATATGCTTCGAGTTGAATCAATGTCGCACGATAAGGAATGAAAGAGGTGTAATTTCCTAATAATTTCCGTAACCTCTCAAAGATAGGTATAGACGTTTCCGTACCCATCCGCAAGACTCTACTAAACCTGCTTATGATTCGTAGCACCTATGAACCTAGAGCTCTGATACCAACTTGTCACGACACAAAATCCCTATAAAGGAGTCGTGATGGCACCTAGTTTCTAAAACTAGGTAAGCCTAGCATTAACTGAATTAACGATAATATCTACTAATATCGAACAATTTCAAAATAGAAATTTCTGTACAATTTACAATCCCAAAATCGGTAGTACAAGTCATAAGCCTTTCTAGGAATATTTATAAATAATAAATACATCACTGTTCTGGAACAAAGGAAGCAAAGGAAATAAATACAATAGAAGGTGACTTCGGAGCCTGCGAACGCCCAACAGGTGTACATTGAAGTCTCTAGCCACACCAAGCGTAAATCTCAAAACCAACTCGATCCAAAGTACATAATTCTGCACAAAATATGTATAGAAGTGTAGTATGAGTACACCAGAATGGTACCCAGTAAGTATCAAGCCTAACCTTGGTAGAGTAATGTAATGACCCGACTGGTCATTTTGAGTATTTGCACTTTGCTTGGTAATTAAAAACAAACTCTGTGTTTTGAAGCCTTTAGAGACTCATTCTAGTCTTTCTCAATTTGCGTGTGCAGTTTGGGTATTGACCCGGGAGGCTTATATGCTAAAAAACTGATAAAAATAAGAATTTTTGCCTAAAAAGTTAATTTTAGTTGACTTCAGTAAACGTTTTGAGCAAATGGACCAGACCCGTGTTTTGATGGTCCCGGTGGGTCCGTATTGAAATATGGGATCTGGGCGTATGCCCGAAATCGAATTTTCGAGGTCCCTATCTTGAGTTATGAATTTTTATTGAAAATTAAAAGTCTGAAAAATCTAATGTTTTTAAGAATTGATTGAATGTTTAGCATTGTTGATACCGGGTACATATTTGTGTTCTGGAGCCCAGAACAAGTCTAATATAATATTTTTGACTTATCCGTGAAATTTGGTGGAAACAGAGTCAGTTTGACGTGATTCGAATGTCCGGTGGTAAAGATAGAGATTTCAAAGCTTTCTTGAAAATTGCATTTGATTTGGTGTTCAATTTATAGTTCTAGATATTATTTAGGCGATTTGATCATGTGAGAAAGTTCGTATGATATTTTTAGACTGGTGTGCACTTTTGATTTGGAGCCCCGAGGGGCTTGGGTGTATATTTGGATCAATGGTTGAGAGACAAGTAAAGTTAAAAAATTTGGAGTTTGACCATGGTCAATATCGGGTTAAGACGACCTCTATTTAGTGTTTTGAGTGCGCAAGCAGGTCAGTGGCATATTTTATGATTGAAATTCATATATGGTTTGTGTCCGGGAGGTTCCGGATAAGTTTCGGGGTGGTTTCGGATCATTTCGGAGAAGTTTGGGTTTTGCACGTTTCTAGTGCGACATTGTTCATTAGCAATTGCGAACCTTTTGTGGCAATTGTGAAAATACTATTAATCCTCAATTGCGAACCATTTATGGTAATTGCGAAAACACTGTTCATTCGCAAATGAGAAATTTTGTTCGCAAATGCAATACCTGCAGCTGAACAAAAGATGACTTAGACGAGATTTTTTATTCATTTCCCACATTTTCAAAACCTAAACCACAAGAGGCAGTTTTCCAAAGAACATTTCTACCCCAAATTATTGGTAAGTGATCTTACTAATTTCTTTCAATCTTTCACTACTTTTTCATAAGATTCAACCACAAATCTAAGGTTTTCATGGTGAAATTAGGGGTTCTTGGGTAGAAACTAGGGATTTGATAAATTGGGAATTTAGACCTCAAATTGAGGTCGGATTTCAAAACCAATTATAAATCCGGGATCGGGGTGAATGGTTAATCGGGGTTTGGTCCGAATTTCGGGTTTGGACCAAGAATGCCCGGGTGATGACTTTTGTTGACTTTTTCAAAAATGGCCTAAATTGAATTCTTTGCAATCGTGGGTAGTCCTAAGGCTTAGATTGAATCGTTTGGTTGGTAATTTTCTAGATTTTATTGGTCTGGAGGATTTTGTGAAGGGATTTTCATACCAAATCATTGGATTGAGTCGAGCGGAGGCAAATTTGTAGAGGAAAAGGCTAAGTTGAGTGTTGGGTTAGCCGAATCGAGGTAAGTATTTTGCCTAACTTTGTTGAAGGAATTTTCCCACTATTTATCATTGTTTGCTACATGTGGGGGTGATACATATATGAGGTGACGATCGTATATGTATGTGCCAGGGCTAGTCATGCTCTGGGGTGGATTATGTTACATTTATTCTTGTAGAATTTCACGATCTCCTACTTCATGCCTTGACTCTTAGAAGCTAAGAACATAATCTTAAATGATAGGAAGAAAGACTTAGCTTATTATAACATAATCAAACTTGATGGAAATTCTGAAAATACATTGATGTGTCTAATTCGGTCATCTCTATGCAAAATCATTATTACATTACTACGACCCATATTCATGATATACTAAACTCTATGATTGTGTTATGGATCACTATGAGAATTGTGGAAGTATTTGAATAATACGATTCTCGAGGGTTGTTGAATCATTGTTGATTTGGAAAGATGTGATTGGGATTTGTTTGAAATATCTGTTAAAACACTCTCCTTGATGTTATTTGTGCTTCCTGCCTTATTTGTCATTGATACTCATATGCTTGGTAAGGAATAGTATAAAGTACGAAGGGTGATGTCGTACCATTGTTTATACATTATTATGTGAGGGAGAGTATAAAGAACAAAGGGTGATTCCGTTTCATTGAGAGTAAAAGCACGAAGGGTAATGTCGTGCCATATTATTGAGAGTAAAAATACAAAGGGTGATGCTGTGCCACATTATTGAGAGTAAAAGTACGAAGGGTGATGCCGTTCCATTTCATTTATATCGTTATGCTTGTATGTTATCGTGAGGTCATGGCATGATGTGTGTTTCCGTGCAGGCGAGGATGAGGGACATATATTATGTTTGATATCATTCTTCCATGTATACATCTTGTCTTTACCTTGAACTGTTATTGTCGTAATTATAGATCTGATGTGATTTGTTGCCATTGTTCTGTCATGATCTCCATCTCAATTGTTGTTGTGTTGCTCATACCTTCTACTTGCTTAACTTGCAAACACCATGCCTGTTTTCTGCTTTTATAATTATACTCATGTTGTATCTATTCTATTTCACCTTAGTGTAAGCCTTCAATTATGCTAGTCATTCATGCCCTTACTTATTAACTTGTAAAGATCATGTGTTTCCTTCTTGTTTGCTATATTTGTACTTAGGCTCCACTATGCTAGTTAATTGAAGTTGATACTCTTTGTTTTCCCATTGGTTGTTATTAGTCACGTGCTTTCCACCTAGTCTTTTACTGTTGCTCACATGTATATCCTCGTCCATTGTTGTTACTTGCGTATTTCCTACTTTGTAATTCCTGTTATCGTGTTTCTGTCATCTAGTTGGTTCTGTTATACGTACATTTGGGAAGGATGAGTTGAACGCACGAAGGGTGTAGCCGTGCTAATTGATTTGTCAAATAAATTTATTTATATATGGTAAGGATGAGATAGAAGCATGAAGGGTGTTACCATGCCATTTGACTTGATATCTTGGATACACTTCTCATACTAGGAAAGATTGTAAATCTTTTACTGTGATTCCTGCTAGTAATTCTTGACTGTCTCGCAGAGTTGTATACGGTATTTTTATCTGTTATGTTTTGAACTGCCTATACTGTGAGTCTAATGTACAGGTTATAACAATAAGCATCTTTCAACTAAAAGCCTCGTCACTACCTCGACGAGGTTAGACAAAATGATTACCAGTACATGGGGTCAGTTGTACTAATACTACACTTCTATACGATGTGTATAGATTTTTGGAGCAGAGCTGTTGGTGACGTCGGGTGTTGATTCGGAAGATGTTCGTGTGTTTTGGATATAACTGCCACTTGTCCTTGGTAGCTTAGGTTGTTGCTAATCTATTTATGTAACCTTCAATCAGAACGTGTATTTATTTGTATCAGTTTTGAAATTTCAAGTCTTAGAAGCTTGTGATTCGTACTACCAGGTCTTGGGTAAATTTGTAAATGTTCAGTTATCTATTCTCTTATAATCTTAGTTGAGTTGTATTTTTTGTTAGTTGGCTTACCTAGCTGGTTGAGTTAGGTGCCATCATGACTTGTGGTTTTTGGGTCGTGACAAGGTGGTATCAGAGCACTAGGTTCGTAGGTTCTACGAGTCATGAGCAAGTGTCTAGTAGAGTCCTGCGGATCAGTATGATGATGTCCATACCTATCTTTGGGAGGCTACATGGCATTTAGGAAAAATTTCCCTTTCTTCTTCCCTTATCGTGTGGCCTTGTTTCAGCTTGAAATCTACGTCTTTGACTCTCCCTGATCGCTCATATGTGATGTTGTGCGCTCAGTATTCACTATGTTCCAATGATGGGTGGTGCTGCAGATAGATCATGACGGGCTAAGGATACTTGATTATCATCACGATGTGTTGTCTTACCTCAAAAGCAGATGCGATGTTGAATCTTCCAGTCGTTCATTTGTGGTATGAGGCAGGTTCGTTTGTCTAGTGGGTAAGCATAGATTTGGGAAGATTGGCTGGTGGCTTAGTTATTGTGATTAAGGTAGGCTCATGGCAAGGTATCGATTCGAGTATAACCGGTGGGCCATCTCCTGTACGATGAGTTTGGATCGTGTGTCTCATACGAGGTTTCCATTCGGTGGAGTGCAAATGTTGTCATTTCAGAGCATTTGGAGAAGTTGTTTGATTAATGCAATAAACTTGTTTGGCAGAATCTTTGGGGATTGCATGAATTTTTGAAGTATTCAGCTACATAATTGTGCCGGATTGGGGCATGCTGTGAAGATATGGTACTTTGGGTTGCTAATGAGGTGTTCTATGACTTCGAGCTAAGTGGTGGAGTCTTCTAATGATGATCGAATTGTAGGATCATGGGCCGTATCAGTTTCTGGATCGAGAGATTGCTTCGTTATTTCTTTGAATGGGCATATGCTGGTGAAGCACAGGTTGCTCGACACGTATTAGCTGTGTATTGAAGATCATAGTATAATGGGTGGTTATCAAGAAGGTTCTAGCGAGTTCCAGGTCTTATGTAGCCTTTAAAGACTTATTGAATTTGTCTATGGGCAGGCTTGAAAAAATCGATAACGAATGGTAATCGGATTTGCGGTATTTCCTTGTCAAGAAAGGTCTACATGTCAATGTTGGAGTGATGCAAGAAATGGCTTCGGGTTCCTAGGAAGTTCCCTCAGGGCGTTCACATCAGATTGAGTTACTTTCGGGTTGGCAGTCTGCGTGACTCAATTGAGTTAGATGCAATTGGTTCTGATTACTCGATTATCTGTTACTGAGTTCTGAAGAACTTATCATGGTTATGAACACAGTCAGAGTTAATATTTTCTACAGGTATAGGAGCTATATTGCTGATGGTTCAGAGTTGACTATGAGATGATTGTAGTGTTGCGAGTTAGCATGTTAGAGGAGATGCGCCGTGTGGGGTTGAAAAATTGCATGTACAAGGTTGCAGTTAGTTTTGGAGGGAAGGATATGAGTTCTTGATGGCATGGACGATTTCGGGTGTTTAAGGTTTTGTTGGCACTATGTGATTTCACTGGAGCGCCTGTTGGCAGGTACATTGTGTTTTTACTTGTGAGTGCATTTCTATAAGATGATGTAGCATGAGTTACATGTCAGCCATCTGAGTAGTGGTGTTGAAAATGGGGATGAAGATTCTGGTATTTCGTGAGGTTCAGAGACTGGATGTTCTCGTTGGCAGACTATTCCTTGATTGCGAGTTGTGAAGAAATGTTGAGGATTGGATGATTGATTAGGTGTAACGGAAATATTGCTACGAACCTTTGGAGGGTTAATTACATGTTGGGAGATGATTGAAAATTGGTTTGGGAGTTGCTTTTGAGCCTAATGAGAATGTGTATTCTGTATCAGATCGGACTTGTTTGTTTTTGCGGTTGTTATCACATGTATATCATCAAGTGGAATGGATGTTATTCGCGCCTTGGTTTATGTTATATGTTTCTCTCTTATACTATGACGGGTTGTGAGGGTTACATGATTCTTCGCGCGCATATTGTGATTCAGTTTAGGCGTCATGGCATTATGGGCGAGATAACCTTTATGATGTTGATTTTCTTATTGCACCATAGTTGTACTTGTGTTTCTTAGTATTGTTTGTTCCTAATGATTTTCCCCATAGTTACATTTTGTGCACTCTGTTGTGCTTGATGTTGACGTACATATGATTAGTGAGCCTGAGTATTATGGCTCGGTGGGTACCCTATGTGGATCGATATGATGGGATCGGGTTGCACGCCGCAATAGTACCGTGATGAAATGTGACTCATTATTCATGTTTTATGTATTTTGCTTTCACCTTGTTAGAAATAGTTCATAATAAAGTGCAAAAAAATTCCCTGCCTGTTTAGCTTATTTAGTAGGCTTCTTATTTTGTTTTCTTACTATTAACTGTCATGTCTGGATTATTACTTGTTAGTGTACGGAATCGAGTTGTGAGGGGCTCCATATGATTATTGTTGATACTTGTCAGTGTGGCTGCTTGTGTTGGCTGAGATGAGGTTTCTAGACCTAAGATTTGCGCTATTATTTTGGGATGAGGAAGGTTTGAAAGAATAACACTATAGTTTATTGAGGATTTGGACAATGGCCCTAGTCAGGCGGGTAAGTTTCTTGGCTTATTGATCAAATGAGTGGTTAAGCGGTTATGCGTGTTTCTTTCATAATCGGTAGGGTATAAAGGTTTTGAACGAGGTTTTAATCGATATGAGGTTTGCTACCGGAACCAGATTTGTTTTGGATTTGGTTTGGGCAGTAATGATGGTCAGCAGTTCCTACTGTGAGTGTCGAAGTGATGGGGTATATCATGTTGTTACATCTTGGGTTATGTTTGGGACTTGATATAGCTTGTTCATACTTATACAATGTGTAGATGTGGGATTCGGGTCTTACAATGAATTCTGGATGATAGAGATTGAGTTCTAAGGTTTCAAGACCAAGGTTGAAATAAGGATCTCTAATTGTGTTGTGTTGGCAGGCTTATGTGGAACAGGGTGACATGGGATGACCCCGGGTTATGCATAGTAAGGTTATACCGTGATTTGATAGCTTTGGAATGACTTCTAGCACGTTCGAAGACGAACATGTGTTTAAGTAGTGGAGGATGTAACGATCCGACTGTTCGTTTTGAGTATCGGCACTTCACTCGGTGATTTAGAACCAAACTCTGTATTTCAAAGCCTTTAGAGTCTCATTCTAGCCTTCCTCAATTTACATGCGTAGTCCAGGTATTGACCCGGAAGGCTTATATGCTAAAAATTGATAAAAACAAGAATTTTATCTAAAAAGTTAATTTTAGTTGACTTTGATCAACGTTTTGAGTAAACGGACCCGGACCCATATTTTGACGGTTCTGATGGGTCCGTATAGAAATAAGGAATCTGGGCGTATGCCCGGAATCGAATTCCAAGGTCCCTAGCTTGAGTTATGAATTTTTATTAAAAATTAAAAGTCTAAAAAATCTAATATTTTTAAGAATTGATTGAATATTTGGCATTGTTGATATCGGGTCCGTATTTTGGTTCTAGAGTCCGGTACAGGTCCAATATAATATTTTTGACTTATCTGTGAAATTTGGTGGGAAACGGAGTCAATTTGACGTGATTCGGACATCGGATGGTAAAAATAGAAATTTCAAAGATTTCTTGAAAATTTCATTTGATTTGGTGTTCAATTCGTAGTTCTAGATGTTATTTTAGTGATTTGATCGTGCGAGCAAGTTCATATGATATTTTTAGACTAGTGTGCACTTTTGGTTTTGGAGTCCCGAACGGCTTGGCTGTATTTTTGGATCATTGGTTGAGAGACTAGTAATGAGAGTTTGACCATGGTCAATATCAGGTTAAGACGACCTCTTTTCAGTATTTTGAGTGCGCGAGCAGGTCCGTAGCATGTTTTATGATTGAAATTCATAGATGGTTTATGTCTAGGAGGTTCTGGATGAGTTTCGGGGTGGTTTCAGATCATTTCGGAGAAGTTTGCGTTTTGCTGGTTTCTGGTGCGACACTGTTCATTCGCAATTGCGAAAAAAATGTTCATCCTCAATTGCGAACCATTTATGGTAATTGCGAAAAACACTGTTCATTCGCAAATGAGAAGTTTTGTTCGCAAATGCAATACCTGCAGCTGAACAAAAGATGACTTAGATGGGATCTTTTATTCATTTCCCAAATTTTCAAAACCTAAACCACAAGAGGCAATTTTCCAAAGAACATTTCTTTCCCAAATCATTGGTAAGTGATCTTACTAATTTCTTTCAATCTTTCACTACTTTTTCATAAGATTCAACCAAAAATCTAAGGTTTTCATGGTGAAATTAGGGGTTTTTAGGTAGAAACTAAGGATTTGATAAATTGGGGATTTAGACCTCAAATTGAGGTCGGATTCCAAAACCAACTATAAATCTGGGCTCGGGTGTGAATGTATAATTAGGGTTTGGTCCGAATTTCGGGTTTGTTCCAAGTGGGCCCGGGTGTTGACTTTTTAAAAAATGGCCTAAATTTAATTCTTTGCAATCGTGGGTAGTTCCTAAGGCTTAAATTGAATCGTTTGGTTGGTAATTTGCTAGATTCTATTGGTCTGGAGAATTTTGTGAAGGGATTTTCATACCAAATCATTGGATTGAGTCGAGCGGAGGCGAATTACTAGAGGAAAAGGCTAAGTTGAGTGTTGGGTTAGCCGAATTGAGGTAAGTGTTTTGCCTAACTTTGTTGAGGGAATTTTTCCTCCTATTTGTCATTGTTTGCTACATGCGGGGGTGATACATATATGAGGTGACAAGCGTACATGTATGTGCCAAGGTTAATCATGTTCGGGGGTGGATTATGTTACATTTATGCTTGTAGAATTTCGTGATCTCCTGCTTGACCCTTACTTGACTCTTAGAAGCTAAGAACATAATCTTAAATGATAGGAAGCAAGACTTAGCTTATTATAACATGATCAAACTTGACGAAAATTCAGAGAATACATTGATGTGTCTAATTCGGTCATCTCTATGCGAAATCATTATTACATTACAACGACCCATATTCATGAGATACTAGACTCTATGCTTGTGTTGTGGATCACTATGAGAATTATGGAAGTATTTGAATAATACGGTTCTCGAGGGTTGTTGAATCATTGTTGATTTGGAAAAATGTGATTGGGATTTGTTTCAAATATCTGTTAAAACACTCTCTTTGATGTTATTTGTGCTTCCTGCCTTATTTGTCATTGATACTCATATGCTTGGTAAGGAGAGTGTAAACCATGAAGGGTGATGCCGTGCCATATTATTGAGAGTAAAAGCACGAAGGATGATGTTGTGCCACATTATTGAGAGTAAAAGCATGAAGGGTGATGCCGTGTCATATCATTTGAGAGTAAAAGCACGAAGGGTGATGTCGTGCCATTTCATTTATATCGTTATGCTTATATGTGATCGTGAAGTCATGGCATGATGGGTGTTTCCATATAGGAAAGGATGAGGGACATGCATTATGTTTGCTATTAGTCTTCCGTGTATATGTAAGTTTTTACCTTGAACTGTTATTGTCATAATTATAGATCTGATGTGATTTGTCGCCAGTGTTCTATCATGATCTTCATCTCAGTTGTTTTTGTGTTGCTCATACCTTCTACTTGCTTAACTTGCAAATACCATGCCTATTTTTTGCTTTATAATTATACTCATGTTGTATCTATTCTGTTGCACCTTAGTGTAAGCCTTCCACTATGCTAGTCATTCATGCCCTTACTTGTTAACTTGAAAAGATCATGTGTTTCCTTCTTGTTTGCTATATTTGTACTTAGGCCTCCACTATGCTAGTTAATTGAAGTTGATACTCTTTGTTTTATCATAGGTTGTTTTTACTCACGTGCTTTCCGCCTAGTCTTTACTGTTGCCCACATGTATATTCTCATCCATTGTTGTTACTTGCATATTTCCTACTTTTTAATTCATGTTATCGTGTTTTTGTCATCTGGTTGGTTCTGTTACACATACATTTGGGAAGGATGGGTTTAACGCATGAAGGGTGTTGCCGTGCTAATTGATTTGTCACATAAATTTGTTTATATATGGTGAGGATGAGATAGAAGCATGAAGGGTGTTACCGTGCCATTTGATTTGATATCTTGGATACACTTCTAATGCAAGGAAAGATTGTAAACCTTCTACTGTGATTCCTGCTAGTAATTTTGACTGTCTCGTAGAGTTGTATACAGTATTTTTATATGTTATGTTTTGAGCTGCCTATACTGTTAGTCTAATGTACAGTTTATAACAATAAGTATCTTTCAACTAAAAGCCTTGTCACTACCTCGATGAGGTTAGACAAAATACTTACCAGTACATGGGGTTGGTTGTACTGCACTTCTGTACGATGTGTACAGATTTTTGGAGTCGAGCTGCTGGTGACGTCAGGTGTTGATTCGGAAGATGTTTGTGCGTTTTGGATAAAGCTGCCACTTGTCCTTGGTAGCTTAGGTTGTTGCTAATCTGTTTATGTAACCTTCAAACATAACGTATGTTTATTTGTATCAGTTTTGAAATTTCAAGTCTTAGAAGCTCGTGATTCGTACTACCAGGTCTTGGGTAAATTTGTAAATGTTCAGTTATCTATTCTCTATTCTCTTATCATCTCAGTTGAGTTGTATTTTCTGTTAGTTGGCTTACCTAGCAGGTTGAGTTAAGTGCCATCATGACTTGTGATTTTTGGATCTTCGGTAGAGTAGTGACAAGGCCAGGTCAAGACACCTACCGAACATATAAACCTGAGTAGAATATGACATAAAGCTAACAAGATAGGGATATCAAAGTAATACCAACAGTAGGAATAAATCAACTTACAAACAGAAATGACGATAAAGGGAAAACACGAATAACAACAGGGAACAACCAAGTAATTAAACAACAACATAGTAGGGATATAGATAAGTGTAAATGTGCTCAAGTAGGGAAAAAATGTCAACTCAACCAAACAAATTGTTTCTAATACACGATTCCAATAATTTCATTTCTCGTAATCTCATACCATAAACCACAACTTCCCATCCCTTTAATACACATGATACCTTGTGCCCGCATCTTTCCACCTCACTTTGCACGGCGGAATCCCCGTGTTACTCGATACATAATATTCGTGTCAATTGCTAATTAAGATGTTCAAGAGATTTCATTTATATATCATAAAGTAAATTTACGATTTCTAGACCAAATAAGAAATCAGCGAGAAGGATGAGTTTTGTTTTAGAAATCAGGTAAGTGAAGAAAATAACATTTTCAAATAAAATTTAACATCGAATAGCTAATGCATTTAATATGGAATTTATTAACTTAAAACATATTAACAATTCCTTTAAAGTAAAACAAAAATCTCAGACAGATTAAGAAGATTAAGCTGGGAAACTCAATTGAAATAAAGTATACGATTATTAGAAATAGTAGATACTGAAATATATGACGAGTTTTAATTTAAAGTCACACAAGGTAGCATGATATTGGTTCTTTCATTTTAAATTACTATATTACTAACAACTCAGCAGGGCAGGAGGTAATGACTCAACGTAGTAGATTCACTTTGAAAATCAATTCACCAAAATAATATTATTAGGAAAAGAGTTCAGGAAATGACGGCAAGGCAATAAGTCAAGGACAATAACTCGATCCTCAGAACTCAGTGAAAACCGAAAATACAGATTATCAAAGTCTCGCACGAAGAAACTAAAGCCAATACAGTAAAATAGGGGATACCAAATTACAAGGTATGTTGCGGCGCGCACCCTGATCCCACCATAAAATATCAATATCATAAGTCACCATTATTCCACCATATCAATTCACCCATATTTCACCTATTGCGGTGTGCTACCCGTTACCACCATACAATATCAATATTATAACAATAAATATAATATATTGCGGCGCATAACCCGATCCTACCATATAATATCAATATCATAATTCACCCTTATTTCACTTGTTGCGGAGTGCAACCCGATCCCACCATACAATAAAAACATCACAATATAAATATTCTCCTTTATCCCACCACCTCCCTTATTTCACCTGTTGCACCGTGCAACCCGATCCCTCGTACAATACTTTAAATCAGCAACAACAGTTCAATAACTGAAATCACAAGAATTTCTACGACCAAAATTATGAGTACACGGCAACAAGTGAACCACGTAAAATCAAAGGAATACAACAACCTTTACAAAATAACAAGACATGTAAGGCACGTGATAACTATGCAGGCAATCACAATAATTTGGACACGTAGCAGATAGGCACGTAGTCATAGAAGAGCTCAACAATTAAGAGGTAACAAGACAATAATGAAGGCAATGACTACAACCAAAGCATATAAGGGCCAAATAACAATGAAGGTGTAAACAAGTTCTAGCAACATCATATAAGAGTAGTCTAACAACAAGATACCACATGTTATGACAATTTAATCAACGGCTTGGAAAGAGACTAGACTATCTAACTGGTCAATACCATATATAGACTAGACTGTATGCATCGCGAATGCGGAGAGAGGCTCGCGTTCGCGAAGAAGAAAAATAAGGCTGTCCAGAAAAAACCTTCGCGAGTGTGGGTGAGGCGACGCAAATGTGAATGCGAAGAATAAGGGATGAGAACCTACGCGAACGTGGGAGGATGAATACGAACGCAAAGCTACTAGGAAGTGCTTCACGAACGGGTTGACTGAACGCAAATGTGATGAAGGGAGGGGCAGGCTTACGCGTTCACGGGATGAGGCATGCGAACACGAAGAACAAATGATCCTACCTCCAAGATTACTCTTCGCGAATGAGAAAGAGCTATCGCAAACGCGAAAGAGAAAACTAGATTACAGGTTCAGCAGTTCAAAAATAAGAGGAATTGAACCGTAGCCCACCCGGAGCATACCCGCGGCCCCCAGGACCCCATCTAAACACACAAACAAGTTCTATAACCTAACACAGACTCGCTCGGGGTCTCAAATCACATCAAACAATGCCAAAAATGCAAATCACACCAAGAATCGAACTTATGAACTTCCAAATCTTCCAACTACTAAAACTCGTGCCAAAACCTATCAAATCAACCCGGAATGACGCCAAATTTTGCAGACAAGTCCCAAATAACATAACGAAGCTGTTCCAACTCTCGGAATTATATTCCAACTCAGATATCATAAAAGTCAACTGTTGGCCAAACTTCTCCATCTTCCAAACTTCAACTTTTTCAATCTTCGCTGAAATGCTTCAATTTACCCTACGGACCTCCAAATCCAAATCCGGACGTACACCTAAGTCCAAAATCATAACTTTATTGGAACCATCAAAACTCCAATCTGAGGTCAAATACTCAAAAGTCAAATCTTGGTCAATTCTTTCAACTTCAAGCTTCTCAAATTAAAGTCACTTCTAAAAATCCTTTCCGAACTTCTCAAAAACCCAAACTGATGATGCACACAAGTCATAATACATTGTGTGAAGCTACTCGTGACCTCAAATTGCCAAACCGGATGCAATTGCTCAAAACGACCAGTCAGGTCGTTACATACACAAATTCTAATGTGGCATTTACATGCTATACAGAGAGTTCCACAAACATTATATAGGAAGAATATTATCTATATTGAGGCTTTAGGATTTTCGATAAAGAGCATTAAGACCGAAGAAAGTTCTTATTTTAAAACTCATATAATATGAAAAGGTCAACCTTGAACTTAAACAATTACATTACACTATTATCAAGAAAGTATGACGACTTAACAAGTTGTAGCCTAATAAGTAGGGAAGACGGATAAACATAAAAATACATATGATAGAATCATTAATCAAAAGTGTAACGATTCGATCGGTCGTTTTGAGTATTTGCACTTCGCTCGGTAGTTTACCGGTATGAGTAGCTCTGTATGATGTATTATGACTTATGTGAATCGTCGGTTTTGGTTTTCAGGTTATTCAGAATCGATTTGAAAGAATGAATTTCATTATTGAAACTTTAAATTGGAAGAGTTGACCAAGTTTGACTTTTTGTGAATTTGACCCCGGAATGGAGTTTTGATGGTGTCGGTAGGTCCGGATGGTGATTTTGAACTCGGGCGTATGCCCGGATATGCATTTGGATGTTTCAAGAAGGTTTCAGCATAAATTGGCCAAAATTAAAAATTTGAAGGTTTGGAAAGTTCAAAAGTTTGACCGAGAGTTGACCTTGTGGATTGGTTTGGATTGTGGTTCCGGGAGTTGGAATAACTTCATTATGTCATTTGGGACTTGTGTGCAAAACTTGGGCTTATTCCGAATTGATTTGCTATGTTTTAGCACGAGTTTTGGAAGTTGAAAAGTTCATCAAGTTCGAGTTGAGGTGCGATTTGTCGTTTCGATGTTGTTAGGTGTGATTTTCGGCCTCGAGTAGGTCCGTGTTATGTATGGGGCTTGTCGGTATATTTAGACGAGGTCCTGAGTGGCTCGGGTGAGTTCAAATCATTTTCATTTTATGTTGAATTGTTGAGGATGCTGGTTCTGGTAGGACTGCACCTGCAGAGTTATGGGCGCATGTGCGGAGCCGCAAAAGCGGCAGTGTCATCGTAGAAGCGTGAAGGGGAGCTGAGCGTGAGGATTGCAGGTGCGGGTGCTTGAGCACATGAGCATGGTCGCAGAAGCGGTAACGAATTGCAGAAGCGGTGATGGCTATTCAGGGATTTCTTCGCAGAAGTGAAATTTGTTCTGCAGAAGCAGAGGTCGCAGATGCGACATTTTAGCCACATATGCAAAAATGTTGGGCAGAAGCTATAAAAATCGAGGTTTTGGTTCTTTCTTCATATTTTGAGACGTGGGACTCGGATTGAGGCGATATTTGGAGCAATTTTTAACACAAGGATTGGGGTAAGTGTTCTACACTTGGTTTTGATTTTATTTCATGAATCTATCTTCATTTTTAGCAATTGGCTGATGAATTTTAAAGAGGAATTAGGGGTTTTAGCCTAAAGTTTCATAAAGTGAATTTTTGAGTTTTGAACATCGATTTAGAGTCGGATTTGAGTGACACTAGTATGGTTAGACTCATAATTTAATGGGTTGTCAGATTTTGTGAGTTTTGTCAGGTTCCGAGGTGCGGGCCTGGGTTGGACTTTTTGGAAGATTTTGGGCTTTTCATTAAAGATTCAATATTTATCGATGGGTTTGTTTCCTTTGATATTATTTAATGTATTTGAGTTGCTTTTGGCTAGTTTTGAGCCGTTCGTAGGTTGATACGCGCGACATGGCATTTTTGGAGCATCGCATTGGCTTGCTCGGTATTGGAATTGGCTTGTTCGAGGTAAGTAACACTTCTAAACTTGGTGCTGAGGCTATGAAACCCTGAATTACGTGTTATATGTTTGGTGTTGAGGTGACGCACATGCTAGGTGACGGGCATGTGGGCGTGCACCGTGTAAGTTATGACTCCATTATTTCTGTGGTACTGTATAGTTACATGATCTTATCTGTAACCATGAAATATCTACGTACTAAAGAAATTGAGCTGTCAACCATGCTAGAGATCATGTTTAGGCTATATGCCGATACTGTTGGGACCCATAGTGTCCATTTCTTGCTGTTGACGTATTGATTTCATTGAAATTTTGTACTTAGTCATATTCATTCATTACATATCATATCTCAGTCCTTGTTGTTATTATTGATACATCATATCATCATTTTCGGGTTAGTTTCATGACATTGTATGCCCGTGAGAGAGAGACTGGAAAGATTGATGACTGAGTGAGGCCGAGGGCCTGAATATGAGTGACATTTATGGGATCGGGTTGCACGTCGCAGCGGGTTTTACTGATTTATGATAGGGCTTGGGCTGAAGGAGCCCCTCCGGAGTCTACACACATCCTAGTGAGCGTAGTTGATATATATATATATATATATATATATATATATATATATATATATATATATATATATATATATATATATATATATATATATACATCATGGGAACCAGAGTCTCTTCATGCCTTATGGCTATATGTGGATCGGGTTGCACGCCGCAACATGCCTTATGGCTATATGTGGATCGGGCTGCACGCCACAACAGGTATTGTATAGTGCTGAGTGGCTGAGTGTGCTGAGTATTGAGCATGGTGAGAGAGAATGCAAGACGGTGAAATTGAGTACTCTAAGAGTGTGAGTACATGAGTTCATCACTGAGATGCATTACATTTGACATGCGTACTTGAGATACATGCATAGAGATGCATTTTCTTATGCTATCCAGTTTTGGTGACATTCATGATTTTACCTGTATCTTGACATGTAGGCATAGAGATGTACTTTCCTCATGCTATCTGAAAATGAAACATCTTATTTATTATTGAAAGGATTTTTGGAAAAAATCACAGTTTTCAAGCTTACTCATATTTTCTTGGAAAGTTCGGTAAAAGATTTGGGTTTTCACTGAGATACTTGAAAAGCATGCTTATTTTCTGGAACTGTGAACGAGCTGAGCATTCTATTTCTGTGATATTTCTTTTATTACTTGCACTATATTGTTATGAACTATTGTTGGCTATTGGTTTCAGACCCGATCTTTGTTCCAGCTTGTCACTGCTTTCAACCTAAGGTTAGGTTTGTTACTTATTGAGTACATGAGATCAGTTGTACTCATACTACACTTCTGCACTTTGCATGCATATATTGGATGATGATGTTGCTGCATACGGCGGGAGCTAGATCAGAAGTCGTACATGCGTCCTAGTCATAACTGCCTCTTGTTCATGGTAACCTTAGAATATATAAATTTGTTTATGTACTTTTCGAACAGATGATGTATTTATCCATACCAGCTTTGTAGATTCTAATCTTAGAAGCTCATGATTTCTACTACCAGTCCTTGGAAAAATTCTTGTATTAAACTGTTTAATTGTCATTTCTTCTCTTAGTAAGTCTTATTAAATTGAATAGTTGTTAATTGACTTACCTAGCGGGTTGGCTTAGGTGCCATCACGACTAGTTGGATTTTGGGTCGTGACAAGTTGGTATCGGAGCTCTAGGTTCATAGGTTCTACAAGTCATGAGCAGGTGTCTAGTAGAGTCTTATGGATCGGTATGATAACGTCCATACCTATCTTCGAGAGGCTACAGGATATTAGGATATACTTCCTATCTTTCTTTCCTTATTGTGCGACATTGATTCAGCTTGAAGCGTAACTCTTTCAATTCCTTCTACGCATTCGTATGCACAAGTGAGCGCTCGATATCAACTCTACATCGACGGTCGTAATTCTATGGATGAGGTGCAAGATGTGATTTTTGTGTGCTGGTGATGGGCCAGTATAGAGGAATTGAGACCGGGGACAGTAGCTGGAGCATAGAGGTTTCGGTTGTGTGAGCACGTGCTTATGGAATCATAAGTCCGGTAGTGTCACTATTAGTGGAATTTGTAGCTCGATGAGTGGTTGGTTGGATATATAACGAGTATGATGTGATTGTGGGAAGTGTTCAGATTGTTTGAATGTGACGAAAAGAGTTTGATTCGGGTGTAAATTAGGTGCTTGATTTCTGTCTTGATTTGACGTATAGTCTCGGGATATGAGTGTGTTGAAGGATCTTTCATGTTGGCTAATTGTGGAGCGAATTATATTCTTATGTCTTGTTGATGAGTTCAGAATCAGTAAGATTAAGTGATTGCGTAGTAGTTGTGACTGTGGAAAGGTATATAGAGATGTCAATTTGAGGCAGGGTAGGTGAGTTATCTTCTGCGAGGTGTTCTGGAGTTGTGTGATCCCTATACTTTTTGTAGAGAGTTCTCTTTTAGTAGTGAATTATATATGTGCAATTTGAGTTTGGATCGCTTGTGAAAGTTGGCGTGACTGTTACAAAGGTGAATGCGAGATTTGCAGACGATTTGATGTATTATATGGTTTGTGTTACATGAGCTTATGAAGGATTTAGTTGAATTTCAGTACGGGATTATGGCAGTAATAGAGTATGGGTATTGTGAGTTCCCGACTATTTTGTTCTATTGAGCCAAGTGAGGGAGTCACTATCGACGATTTGATTGCACAACTATGTATTGTAATGGTTTCGGTTTGAGGTATACTTGTGAATCCGTTATGACTTGCAGAAGTTGAGATCGAGGATGACTCGAGTAAGAAAATTTCTAGATATGGATTATATTACACTCTATAGGTATATGTGAATCATGGAATGATTGAGAGTTTATTCGTGAGGGATGCAGTGTGCACGGAGTAGGAATTTACTCGATGTTTAGAGGTGTGAATTACTTTTTTGGGGGTTATTGTGCTAATGGGGCGTAGGTTGTTGGGCCCGTTTGGGCGGTACAAGTGGGATCTGAGATATTTGAAAAGCATGCCTATTTTCTGGAACTGTGAACGAGTTGAGCATTCTATTTCTGTGATACTTCTTTTATTACTTGCACTATGTATTTATGAACTGTTGTTGTCTATTGGTGTCGGACCCGACCTTTGTTCCAGCTCGTCACTACTTTCAACCTAAAGTTAGGTTTGTTATTTATTGAGTACATGTGGTCGGTTGTACTCATACTATACTTCTACACCTTTCGTGCAGATATTGGATGCTGATGTTGCTGCGTATGGCAGGAGCTGGATCGAAAGTCGTACCTGCGTCCTAGTCACAACTGTCTCTTGTTCATGATAGCCATAGAATATATAAACCTATTTGTGTACGTTTCGAAAAAATGATGTATTTATCCATACCAGCTTTGTAGATTCTATTCTTAGAAGCTCATGATTTGTACTACTAGTCCTTGGGAAAATTCTTGTATTAAACTGTTGTATTGTTATTTCTTCTCTTAATAAGTCTTATTAAATTGAATAATTGTTAATTGGCTTACCTAGCGGGTTGAGTTACATGCCATCACGATTACTTGAATTTTGAGTCGTGACAAAAAGCGTCATTGCTGGCAAACAATCTTTTCTTTAAATAGCAAAATTGTGAGACATTGTTAGAGTGATGAACAAAGCAGTAATATTGCACAATAAAACATGTACTATGCGAAATAAAAAAAACTGAAAAGTAAACACATATCAACAACATTGAAAGGGATATGAATGGGCAATATACATTCATAGGCCATTTAATAGGTGTCTCATTCAAAGTCCTACAAATTACAACATGAAAGGAGGAATTATCATATCCCAAAGTAATAACGTACAGATGAAGTATCCATCAACTCACTAAGCTGATGTAAAACCCTTGTAAACATATATTCAAATAGTTGGATTGTTATTTGTCAGGATATAACTAATAAAAGAGCTAAATAATATGAGAATGCTCTGTCACGATCAACAGGAGGAAAAATGATAACACCGAAATAAGCTTTATCTTCAGAACAAAAGATGTCGCTATCCTCTGCAAAAAAAAAAGATGTATGTATTTGCGATAAATTCACTTTAACCTCTGGACCTTGACATAGAAAAATAATGACAACCTCTGGACCTTGACATAGAAAAATAATGGCGTAATTAAGGTGAAAACTTTATCCAATCACAGACAATTAAATTTAAATGAAATCAAATTGTGTTCCTAAACATTAGCGTTGGAGGATTCTACTTTTCCGGAAACAACCGATTGGATATAGAAATTTTCAAGATCAATTGAAGTTTTTTTCTTATTAAAAAGTAAACCCGAAAAATCCACAAGTAGGACAGAGTGTTTCCTCCAAAACTCAAGGTCTAATAACTGTAATATCTTAAAAGCCAGAAACTTGGTTTCCAATGAAGGAATTTATGAATCTATACCTACCATAACTCCTATTCCTCTAGAAAAAACACAGTTCGTTAAGTACATGTACACTATTAAAAAAATGATTTCTATATCTTAGCACTCCCAAATTATTTATACTCAATTTTCCAAAACCATAAACCAAACATTACACCTAAAACGCCATGGAGGTATCAAGAAACCAGAAACAAAAAATATAATTTATGAATAATGACACATCGGTAAAAGCCATAAATATAAGGTATTACAACATGTAGCATAATTATAAAAAAACATAGGAAACGCAATAAATCAAAGACTACATAACCTATAAACTAAAGCTTCAAATATCACATGATATCCAAGAATCAAACCAGTGTAGTGTCAATAAAACGAAACGATTGAAAAAGCAATAGAGTTATAGCAAAGCTCATTCTCGTTCATTCTTTTTTATATGTGCTTTTCTAATATAAGTAGGATCTTGTTTCTTTCCTTGATAAGAAATAGGAGTGATTTTGTTCCAATTACATAGGAATGAGTTTTACAAATTTGGAGTAGTCATAGTCTAAATACGGAAAACTTTAATACAAAAAATTCAGTTAGTAATTTTGTCCAAATAATAGAAAAATAATGAAATTATAATTTTGTCTAATGTGAATGTCACGACCCAAACTTAGTCTGTCGTGATGGCGCCTAACATAGTACTAAGCAAGCCGTCACCTCAAAACAGTTCCTACACTTTTAAATGAAAAATGAACTAAAACAAGTTTAAACAATTAAAGCTCTCATAAACCGAATAGAGGACCAAAACTCAATACGGAAGTTCCCAAAACCAGGGTGTCATTGAGTACATGAGTGTATATACAACACAAGTCTGAAATACTATCTATGAAAGAAACTGAAACTAAATACATAAAGCTGAAAGGTAGGGAAGGAGAGTCAAGGTCTGCGGACTCCGCGCAGCTACCTCAAAATCTCCGAATGACTAAGCTGCTCAGATAATCACCACCCACCGTGTCCGGAAACACCTAGATCTGCACACGAAGTGCAGGTATAGCGTGAGTACAACCAACTCAGTAAGTAACAAGACTAACTATTGGACTGAAAGTAGTGACAAGTTTGAGTAATACAGTCCACATGCGATATTAACAGTACGGAAATTTACAACAAATATGACAGTGATATCTCAAAAATTTATAATCTACAAGTAAAGGTACAAGAATTTAGACATGCTTTCAGGTTTTCAATAAGACTCCACACAAAACAGAGCAGATCCAGCCCAAAATGCAAATAAACCAGGGCAGATCCGACCCTAATGTAAATAACGGCTAGTATTGCGCCCACTGTGGATGTACAGACTCCGGAAGGACCGATCCAGCTCAAGCGCTATAATAAGCCAAATCCTAGCATGAATCAATAAAGCCTGCTGTGACGTGCAACCCAATCCCATGAATATCGCTCATAATAGACCCCCTGTCTCACTCAGTAATTAATCTTTCCAGTCTCTCGGGCTCACCGGAATCATGAGAATCAACCAAACAATGAGGACAATGTGTATAAAATAAAGGACAACAGAGACTAAGACATATTATGTAAATAATAGCTGTGACTGAATACAATTTGACAAATTAAGCAAATAATTTAACGTTTAACCTAAATAGGATTTCTAACATGACTAACAGCTCAATAGCTCTAACACATGGTGAAAATCCTGGTAACAACAAGATTATTCAACTATATAGTTTCCATGGAATTCGACCAAGTCACAATTGTTACGGTGCACGCCCACATGTCTGTCACCTAGCATGTGAGTCACCTAAATACCAATCACATAACAAGTAATTCGGGGTTTCATACCCTCAGAACCAAATCTAGAAGTGTTACTTACCTCAAACTGTGAAAATCCCTACTCTGACAAGCCCTTGCCTCGCGAAACGGCCTCCACATGCCTCGAATCTAGCCACAAATAGTTCGATACAATCAACACGAGCTAAAGGAATCAATTCCATAAGAAAATACTAAGTTCTTAGTCAAAAGTCAAACAATCAACTCAAAAGACGGCCTCTGGGCCCACGTCTCAGAATCCAATAAAAGTAACAAAATCCGGAAGCCCATTCAGCCACGAGTCTAACCATACTAAATACCAAAATCCGATATCAAATCGTCAGTCAAATCCCCAAATTAAACTCTCCAAATCCCTAGCCTCAAACTCACAAATTCCACCTCAAGCACAAACTAGGTGGGGAATTCAATGGGGAAAAATAATTATTGAATAAAAATAACCAAAAGTGAGTTACCTCAAGAAACCCCTCGAAAATCCTATCAAAAATTGCCTAAGCCCGAGCTTGGAATGTCCAAAATGATGAAAATCACGAAACCCTCGAATTTAATAATTTGCCCAGTGCTTTCGCACCTGCGGCTCATTTAGTCGCACCTGCGGTCTCGCAGGTGCGACAAATCTCCCGCTTTTGCGGTTTGTCAAGACTCCACTACCTCTGCTTCTGCGATCGCACACATGTTGGGACCAAACACATACACAAGTATACATGGTCGTCAAGTAATAAAGTGACTTGAAAGTCGGATGTCGAACGCACAGAGACTTAGATTGATCGTTAACTAAGCAAACTAAAATCAATTAATTGTCCAAGATAATCAAGAGTGATGTTCTTCTATTAGTCTACTATTGCGAAAATTAAACAAATATCAACTAAATCAACAAGAATGCAAATGGGTATTATGAGACTTTAATTTAGAGGAGATGAAGATTCCAAGGTTGTGGTTAGTTTATCAATCCTATTAAGTTCAATAATCACACTCGTTAATCCAGATTATCTATGGTTGCTAATTAACCGAATCGTTTATATGAATAGCATGTTCCCACAATACTACTCGTCTGCCCATAATATATCAATCCTATATTCCTATGGTATTAATTCTATCATGAACGAATATAATATGGTATTCAATTAAGCAAGACTGTTAGGTATATTCCTATCCTAACAGTGAAATCTTTCCCCGAGCCACGAGTTCAGAAACAAGCTCTCTCTAATTCTACTCTAATCTAAACATGGCTTTCCTAAGCATAGCATAGATAGTTAGCAGAACTCAACTGCAGGCCAATTATGCACAGAATTAGAGAAACAACCACAAGATGATAACCCGAATTAACGAAGATGTAATTAATAAACGTTAATAATCATGTCAACCACAAGCCTAGAACTAGAGTGCTTAGCCATTCATGTTCGTAGTAACAATTTCCCAAGTATTTTGCATAACCAAATTACAAAGCAAAGATGAAGGAATGAAGAACTCGATGATTTCCTTCTCCAAAGAATGCTCCAATTGTCTTCTCCCTTTTAAAATAGTCTTCCTAGGTCTAAGATGTGTCAAAAGTCCTCAAAATAGCGTTTTTATATGTATTTACACCAAGTAGGGTCGGGCCCAGACGAAATACCCTTTCCTGCACGAAATAGGACTCTGCCTCTGTAAAATTTGTAGAGGCGCGCCGCACCCTGCGCCGCGCTAGTGGAGATTATCAGCAGCCTTGCATTTTCTTGTCAGGCCCAGCTTTTATACTACTGTGCCGCACTTTGTGGCACCCCATGCGGTGCAGTAATGAGAATTTTCAAAAATACAAAACATGAAAGTTGTAGCCCTTTCAAATAGATTTCCAAGGATATATTGTAGAGCCTAAACGGAGTTCTGAGCAAAACATTATGTGTATTTTACTAAACAATGTGCAGTATGCCCGCTCGATTCTCTGTTTCGTTCTTAACTATCATCCGTTGATCCCCGAACACGATCCCAACTTAATTCTTTGGGCTTTTACTCAGACTTTAAAGCTCCAAATTACTTGAATTCATTCCATAATATCTACATAGTTCGGAATTACTCCTACAAGGCATAAAACACATATTTAGTGCAAAACACTAGCGATTAAAGCTCAAACTCAATTAAAGTGCGGTAAATTAGAGTGTAATAAGCGACTAAAATGCGTAATTATAGCCGATCATCGACACCCCACACTTAAACCATTGCTCATCCTCGAGCAATCAAACTACACTTTATAAAGACACGACCTTTTTAAATAGCTCTCCTAACTGATCATACCAAAAATATTTAAAATAGACTAAGCACAAGAGTGTAACAACTTCACCTCAAGAATTGACTCACAAGTACCATGCATTATTCACAACTCACCCACTTACTCTAACATAGATGTCTTTGACATTACCTTTCCTTCATGAATCAAGTACCCTCACATAACAAAAGAGAGTAGTTCCACACACAATAAAATTGAAGAACAATTAGGAACTCAAGATAGAAAGAATTCACTCACTCTCAGAAATAACATTCATATGCCACAAAAGATGCACCATAGGCTTGCCTGTAGTATACTACTCTACTAATCGAGCTTATTCAGTCTAGGATCAAGTAGGACTTTATTTGGTTGTAATGTAGGCTGCAGGACGGGTAGAATACATTTAGATATAAGAGTGACTACACCTTCCTAAACACTTTAATACATACACTTTAACATTTAAAACCCCACACTTATGTCAAATCATAACTCCACTGTCACATCAATGTATATTAACTCCATACGTCTTTAAGCACAATTACATCAAAAGTCACCACTATCAATTTTTCACGGCAATACAACTATTTTTTTTGCTCTTTTCAAGTGGCTCTTGCTTTATTTCAAACACTGCACCTTTCTCCTTATTTCATTAGTTCCACTCAAAAGCCAAACCAACCACCCCACACTTTAACTTTTACAAAGTTCATAATAATTCAAGTGCTCATGAGAGGTGAAAAGGTTCAAATAGATGGTTAATTCAAACAAATGGGTAAGGCTTGTAATGTGGTTGCCAAAGAAACAGGATTACAGGCTCAAAGGTGTTAACTATGATACATAACAATTAGGCGGATAAACTATATATATATATGGTTCAACAAAAAAATGCCTATATTACTTCCAAGACTGAACAAAACTACTATTTTGCTTTGCAAACACACGGGGCATGTTCTAGACATCAAATGTAATGCACAGAATAACACAAAACCTTACACACACATGGCACATAACTCACTCAGGATTGGACTCATCAAGACACTCTAGTCAAAGAAGTTAAGCAAAGTTGAGATCATACAATTTAAGGTACTTATACAAGAGTCAAAAACTGAGCCTAAGCATCACAACTAAAGTACTCACTATACTCAAGGCATAACAAAGTCAAAAGATATTGCTTCAATTCAATTCTCAGCATCATGGCTTCTCTCCTAAAAAAAATAAAACTACCTACACCCGGTTCAAACAAAACCCTTGAAAAAGAACCGCGGCACAAAGAAAAACCAAGGGGGAATTACTACACTACCGACAAAGAAAATCTTTTTGTCCTTTTTCTTTAGACTTAAATACCTCAAGAAAATTGTCTAGGAGATCCATCGTCGGGACAAGTCCAAATTTATTTATTTATTATTTTTTTCCGTTATTTTTTTTAACAAAAACTCTACACTAAGAGCGAGTGCTACAACTAAGCTAAAATAGCACAGGAACTCTACCAAACAATCTCCTCACCCCACACTTAAAGTTGTGTAATGTCCTCAATGCACACTATAAATAACAAGAGGGTAAAAGAGACTCCCTAGTACTCAGACTTCCCCCAGGCATCGTCCTTTGTGTGCAAAAACTTGTTGGGACCAAACACACACGCAAGTATACGTGGTTGTCAAGTAATAAAGTGACTTGAAAGTCAGATGTCGAACCCACAAAGACTTAGATTTATCGTTAACTAAGCAAATTAAAATCAATTAATTATCCAAGATAATCAAGGGTGATGTTCTTCTATTAGTCTACTATTGCGGAAATTAAACAAATATCTACTAAATCAACAAGAATGCAAATGGGTATTATGAGACTTTAATTCAGAGGAGATGAAGATTCCAGGGTTGTGGTTAGTTTATCAATCCTATTAAGTTCAATAATCACACTCGTTAATCCAGATTATCTATGGTTGCTAATTAACCGGATCTTTTATATGAATAGCATGTTCCCACAATACTACTCGTCTGCCCTATAATATATCAATCTTATATTCCTATGGTATTGAGTCTATCATGAACAAATATAATACAATATTTAATTAGGCAAGACAATGGTATATTCCTATCCTAACAGCGAAATCTTCCATCGAGCCACGAGTTCAGAAACAAGCTCTATCTAATTCTACTCTAATCTAAACATGGCTTTCCCAAGCATAGCATAGATAGTTAGTAGAACTCAACTGCTGGCCAGACAATTAAGCAATTATGCACAGAATTAGAGAAACAACCACAAGATGATAATCCGAATTAACGAAGATATAATTAATAAACATTAATAATCATGTCAACCACAACCCTAGAACTAGAGTGCTTAGCCACTTATGTTCGTAGTAACAAATTTCCAAGTATTTTGCATAATCAAATTACAAAACAAAGATGAAGGAATGAAGAACTTGATGATTTCCTCCTCCAAAGAATGCTCCAATCGTCTTCTCCTATTCAAAATAGTCTTCATAGGTTTAAGATGTGTCAAAAGTCCTCAAAATAGTGTTTTTATATGTATTTACACCAATTAGGGTCGGGCCCAGACGAAATACCCTTTTCTGCACGATATAGGACTCTGGCTCTGTAAAATTTGTACAGGTGTGTTGCACCCTACGCTGCACCTTGCGCCGCGCTAGAGGAGATTATCAGCAACCTTGCATTTTCTTGTTAGGCCAGTTTTTACACTTCTACGGCACCCCATGCGGCGTGATAGTGAGAATTTGCGAAAATGCAAAACATGGAAGTTGTAGCCCTTTCAAATAGTTTTCCAAGGATATATTGTGGAGCCCAAACGGAGTTCTGAGCAAAAAGTGATGTGTATTTTACTATACAATGCAGTGTATGCCCGCTCGATTCTCCATTTCGTTCTTAACTATCATCCGTTGATTCCCGAATGCGATCCCGGCTTAATTCATTGGGCTTTTTACTCAGACTTCAAAGCTCCAAATCACTTGAATTCATTCCATAATATCTACATAGCTCGGAATCACTCCTACAAGGTATAAAACACATATTTAGTACAAAACACTAGCGATTAAAGCTCAAACTCAACAAAAGTGCAGTAAATTAGAGTGTAATAAGCGACTAAAATACGTAATTATAGCCTATCATAAACACGCGCAGGTATAAGTGCGCACCTGCGGAACTTCTCCGCATCTGCGCTCCACAGCCCCTAGTCCAATTCCGCTTATGCGCCGCAGGTGCAGAAATTCCCTCGCACATACGACCATTGCACAATCCCCTCCAGGACGTATCTGGGCTTCCCCTCTCGCACCTGCGATCACCACTCTACAGGTGCGATTACACCAGAACTGGTGAGCTTCAACAGCCTCTCAACTTCCTAACTTGATCCATTAACCATCTAAACTCCACCCGAGGCCCCCGGGACCTCAACCAAATATACCAACAAGTCCTAAAATACGATATGAACTTATTCGAGCTTTCAAATCACATCAAACAACGTTAAAACCATGAATCGCATATCGATTCAAGCCTTAAGAACTTTTGAACTTCTAACTTCTATATTTGATGCCGAAACCTATCAAATCAAGTCTGATTGACCTCAAATTTTGTATACAAGCTATAAATGACATAACAGACCTATACCAACCCCTGGAACCACGATCCGAGCCCGGTAACCACAAAGTCAACTCTCGGTCAAACTTCTAAATTTTCAAAGCTTCTAATTTTTCAACTTTCGCCATTTCAAGCATAATTCAACTACGAACCTCCAAATCACTATTCGGATATGCTCCTAAGTCTACGTTCCTAAGTCCAAAATCAACCTACGGAGCTAAAGGAACCATCAAAACTCCATTCCGGAGCCATTTACACATAATTCACATCCAGTCAACCTTTTTAACTTAAGCTTTCAACCCTTGAGACTAAGTGTCTCAACTCATTCCGAAACCTCTCCGGACCCGAACCAACTACCCTGAAAAGTCACATAATAACAATTATGCTGGGAATGAGCAGTAAATGGGGGAATGTGGCTACAACTCTCAAAACGTCGATCGGGTCGTTACATCCTCCCCATCTTAAACAAACGTTGGACGGGTCTAGAAACATACCTGAAGTCTCAAATAAGTGTGGATATATGCTCCGCATCTCCTGCTCGGTCTCTCAAGTAACCTCCTCAACTGGCTGACCTCTCCATTGCACCTTCACTGAAGCTATGTCATTTGACCTCAACTTTCGAACCTGCCGACCCAAAATGGCCATCGGCTCCACATCATAATTCAAATCACCATCAAAATAAACTGTGCTGAAATCTAAAATTTGAGACGGATCACCAACATACTACCGAAGCACAAAAACATGAAATATTGGATGCACACTCGACAGATTAGGTGGCAAGGCAAGCTTGTAAGCCACCTCTCCAGTCCTGTGAATCACCTCAAATGGCCTAATATACCGAGCGATTAACTTTCCCTTCTTCCCGAACCTTATAACACCCTTCATGGGTGAAACCTTAAACTGTACCTTATCCCAACCATGTAGGCAATATCACGAACCTTTCTATCGGCGTAACTCTTCTGTCTAGATTGCGCCGTGCGAAGGTGATCCTGAATCAATTTAACCTTGTCTAAAGCATTCTGAACCAAGTCAGTTCCCAATAGCCTAGCCTCACCCAGCAAAAACCATCCCACTGAAGACCGATACTGTCTCCCATACAAAGCCTCATACGGGGCCATCTAAATGCTTGATTGGTAGCTGTTGTTGTAGGCAAACTCTGTGAGCGGTAGAAACTGATCCCAGGAACCCCCATAATCTGTGACACAAGTGCATAGCATATACTCCAATATCTGAGTAGTGCGCTCGGACTACCCATCTGTCTGAGGGTGAAATTGATAGCATCCTAGGAAGCTCAACTCTATTCAAGGACAGGGATGAAGCTTTTTGAATCTCAAAGATGGCCTTTAATAAGATGTCAAGCTAAAGAATTACAAAACAAGATCATTAGACTTCAAGTGCAAATGAAGAAGTTATTAATTGGGAGGAAGAGCGCAAGGATAAAGGATGTGAATTGGCTAGGTGATAGCATCAAGGACAAGGATAGAGTTTTGGAAGCTCCAAGGCCATATACAAGATCTCAAGCTAAAGAGTTGCAAACTAAGGTTGCTAGACTTCAATGGCAAATAAAAAAGCTTTTAATTGTAGAGGAATAGCTCAAGCCCAAAGGAGATGAATTGTCCAAGTTTTACAATTATTTGGTAGTCCAAATTGAAGTCCAAGAGAAGGAAGATTGGGTTACCAAATCAGCCCTTGAAGTCCACCAATAGGGCTCAAAATGACCTTAAAAGAGGTCCAAAAGGGGGTGTTTCAAAAGGAGCCCAATTGGAGTCCAAACCAATGGCCCAAACTAATAGTTTTAAGGCAGAAATCTGCCCCAAAAGGATTTGGTCGCCCCCACTTAATTTTGATGGCTTTTGTTACCCCTTAGGAGCCACCTACCTAAGTTTGATGGCTATTGTGACCCCTAGAAGCCCCCTACCTAATTTAGATGACTTTTTAGTAACCCCCTACATTATTTTAAGTGCTTTTAACTCCTATAAATAAGGAGTTCTTCTCATTCATAAGAGACAACATTTATTGATTAAGTATATCGTACTTTGAGAGTTCTTTTGAACCTTTGTTACTTGTGCTTTGAGATTTATCTTTCAACATTTACTAGTTCTTAGTTCAAGGTAGTAAGATTACTTCTCTTTTATGATATCTTTGATTTCTTTGTGGTATTCTGAGAACACGATTAATACTAGTTATTAATTGTTGTCTCAAGTTACTCGTAAAGTGGTCAAGATCCGAATCTATTATTTTGATTTGCTTTTTAAGTAAAGGCATTTGATTTCTTCCATAAATCAAGATGTTGTTACTTTGATCTTGTCAAGGCTATAGAACTTACATTCTTGGAAGTTCTTGGAATTCTTTCCTTGAATTCTTCCCATATCCTTTATTTTCATCTCTTTAATTCTAGTTGTTCAATTCCTTGTTGTTATTGCTTCTGCATTTACTTCTCAAATTCTTACTCTAATTTGGATTCCCGACCTAGTTGTTATCAAGTGGTATCAGAGCAGTTTTATCAAGATTTCGTTCTTGGTAAGTCTTGGGATTTCTTGAATACTAAGAGCAAAGAAAAGAAAAAAAAATTAAAAAAAACGAAAATCAGTTTTTAGAACAAAAAATAGAATTGCGTGCTCTCCAGGATATTTCTTTTGTATCTAATTTGTTACCAAAAATTAACAAAGGAAACAAGAAGAGGGGATCCTAGATTTTCTTACTCTTTCTAATCTAAACATGTAATCCTTTCCTTTTTGTTCGCGTCATGTTTCAACCGAGCCTAATAGTTCTAGGATTTGAGTTTCTTTCATTAGTTCCCCAAAAATCTGAATTTTACTACTAAGAACTTCATACGAGTTGGTTTAACTATAAATCTACAAAGTATTTTTTTCAAAGGTTATTTCGAGAGAAAAAAAAAGGGTAAAGTGTGTGAGAGAACAATTGAAAAAAAAAACAAAGAAGCCAAATTTGAGAGATACATATTTCCTTTAATCTATGTCAAGATATCTCAAATAGGTAGTTGCAGTGGAAGGAGTAGATCTATGACTCAACAACTTGAAAGGTCTATATTAAGATATATCGAATGGAAAGAAGACAATGGTAAAGTTATTTTTCAAACAAGAGCTAAAGTGATGTCTACAATTTATACCCTTAGAATTGAAAACACATTTAACTATAACTTAATTAGCACTTATATGGTTGAGAAATTGAACTTGCCTTGTGTTGAACATATTGATCCCTACATGTTGAAAGGAGTAAAGGTAGATAAAAGAGTGTTATTACCATTCTCTATTGGAAGGTATGAGGATGTGATTTGGTGTGATGTCATTCCCATGAATCGTTTTCATATCTTGTTGGGAAGGCCATGGAATATCTATAGAAGTGCTTCATATAGTATCGAAAAAAATAGATACTCTTTTGAGGTTAATGGGAAGAAACTCAGTCTTGGACCTTTGACTCCCTCACAAATTTGTGCAGATGAAAAGATTGTTAAAGAGAATATGGAAAAATACGAGAGAGAAAAGAATGAGAGGAGTAAAGGAGTGCATGTTGACATTCCAAGAGAGGAAAAAGGAGAGGTTGTCTTGAGTAAAAAGAGTGGGATGTCAAGTGAGGTAAACAATGATCTTGAGAAAAAAGAAAAGAGAGAAAGCAATAAGAGAAACAAAGTCTGTGAGGTAGAGAGGGAAAAACAAGAGAGATTAAGTGAAGGAAAAGAACTCTTTAGTGAGATAAAAGAGGCTAAGGGTGAGGAAAACATTAGTCTTGCAATAAAAGCCAAAGAGAGTGTAAGCAAGAAAAAAGTTTCTTTACTTCCTAAACCATTAACTCTTTCTTGTTTTAGTTCTTGTGATTTTGTGCAGCCACGTGATGAAATACCTTTTGAAAGTAGTGGTGAGGCGCAAGAGATGGTGGCAAAAGATCCAATTGGATTCCAACATAAATTCGGCAATATCAGTTCTTGTTGGATGGTGGAAGACAAAAGCCTTATTAAATTCTTTGTTATTAAACCTTTTGACTATTTCGATTCTTATTTACAGGGTTATGACATGGAGTTGCCTAAAAGCATTGCTAAGGTGGAGCCATTGCATAAAAGAATACAAGGTGATGATGTTTCATTGGTAAATAAGTCCAAGTATGGTATGTATAATTGGTTTATTTGCATTCTTGGTCTTTCTAGAACACCTAAGGTATTTTTGGAGGTAATGAATTACACTCTTATTTCTTATATTGGTGACTTTATAATTTTTGTAGATGATGATATTTTGATGCACATCAAGTCATTAACTATAATATCTAAGTTAATGTGTAAGAGTAATTCGCTTCCTTTTGAAATTGTGTATGACATAGATGATTACTTATTCCAACTTGGTGGAAAGAGGCATGGAATTTCTGAGAAGAGGCTTGCGAATGAGTTAAATATTTCTTCTTATCTTATTCAAGTGGCTAATGAGTTTTCATGTGCTAAAGTGCTAGAATGTGATCTTTGTTATGTGATGGGGAGTCATTCTTCAAGTCATGTTCATTGTAAGCTTGTAAAAGTATTTGTTTCTAGTAAAGAGGATATGCATGATTGTTGTAATACTGGTGATCAAATACTCTTTCGTGTAGAGGAATCCATGAGATTTGTAATTGTAGTTAGTAGTCTATATCATGAATGTATCTTGTTTGATAAATGTGGTAAAAGTACTTATATTAAATGGATGTGTAGTCACTCTTTTATAATTTCTTTGTCATGTATAATCATGGACTGCCGTACCGACAAGATCGAATTGCAAGTTCCATTGCATGGTGCATCTAAGAGAGGTTTTTATTGTATTAATCTAGGTAGATATAAATTTTATTGGGATGATGATGTCCATATGCTTTATAAGGGAGTATTTATACCTATTAGGATTAATTGGGTTAAATGGACACATTGTCACTATCTTATTTTATTCCTACTATTTTTTCAGATTAGTGGATACCATTTACTAGTGCGTGTTTTCTTTTTCTTGCAAGGTCGAAATTCGAGGACGAATTTTCTTCAAGAAGAGGGGAATGATAGCATCCTAGGAAGCTCAACTCTATTCAAGGATAGGGATGAAGCTTTTGAATCTCAAAGATGGCCTTTAATAAGATGTCAAGCTAAAGAATTACAAAACAAGATCATTAGACTTCAAGTGCAAATGAAGAAGTTATTAATTGGGAGGAAGAGCTCAAGGATAAAGGATGTGAATTGGCTAGGTGATAGCATCAAGGACAAGGATAGAGTTTTGGAAGCTCCAAGGCCACATACAAGATCTCAAGCTAAAGAGTTGCAAACTAAGGTTGCAAGACTTCAATGGCAAATAAAGAAGCTTTTAATTGTAGAGGAAGAGCTCAAGCCCAAAGGAGATGAATTGTCCAAGTTTTATAATTATTTGGTAGTCCAAATTGAAGTCTAAGAGGAGGAAGATTGGGTTACCAAATCAGCCCTTGAAGTCCACCAATAGGGCTCAAAATGACCTTAAAAGAGGTCCAAAAGAGGGTGTTTCAAAAGGAGCCCAATTGAAATCCAAACCAATGGCCCAAACTAATAGTTTTAAGGCCCAAATCTGCCCCAAAAAGATTTGGCCGCCCCCACTTAATTTTGATGGCTTTTGTTACCCCTTAGGAGCCACCTACCTAAGTTTGATGGCTATTGTGACCCTAGCAGCCCCCTACCTAATTTAGATGACTTTTTAGCAACCCCCTACATTATTTTAAGTGCTTTTAACTCCTATAAATAAGGAGTTCTTCTCATTCATAAGAGACAACATTTATTGATTAAGTATATCGTACTTTGAGAGTTCTTTTGAACCTTTGTTACTTGTGCTTTGAGATTTATCTTTCAACCTTTACTAGTTCTTAGTTCAAGGTAGTAAGATTACTTCTCTTTTATAATATCTTTGATACCTTTGTGGTATTCTTAGAAGGCGATTGATACTAATTATTAATTGTTGTCTCAAGTTACTCGTAAAGTGGTCAAGATCCGAATCTATTGTTTTGATTTGCTTTTTAAGTAAAGGCGTTTGATTTCTTCCATAAATCAAGATGTTGTTACTTTGATTTTTTCAAGGCTATAGAACTTACGTTCTTGGAAGTTCTTGGAATTCTTTCCTTGAATTCTTCCCATATCTTTTATTTTCATAATTCTAGTTGTTCAATTCCTTGTTGTTATTGCTTCCGCATTTACTTCTCAAATTCTTACTCTAATTTGGATTCTCGACCTAGTTGTTATCAGAAATGTTGTACTCAACTCAACCTGTGTGCTTACTCTCACTGCACGGCTCTCCAAAACTGCGATGTAAACTGCATGCCCCGATTTGAAATGATGGACACTAGCACACCGTGAAGGTGAACAATCTCGCAGATGTAAATCTCAGCCAACCGCTCCGAAGAATAAGTAGTCCCAACTAAAATGAAGTGCGCGGACTTGGTCAACTGATCCACAATCACCCAAATAATATCAAACTTCCTCGAAGTCCGTGGGAGCCCAACTACAAAATCCATGGTACTACGCTCCCAGTTCCACTCTAGAATCTCAAGCCTCTAAAGCAATCTGCCTGGTCTCTGATGCTCATACGTCACCTACTGACCGTTTAGGCACCAAGCTTCAAACCCCACTATATCCTTCTTTATCCTCCTCCACCAATAGTATTGCCTCAAGTCCTGGTACATCTTCGCGGAACCCGGATGAATGGAACACCGCGAACTATGGGCCTCCTCAAGAATCAACTCACGTAACCCATCTATATTAGGCACGCAAATCTGACCCTGCATGTTCAACACCCCATCATCCACAATAGTAACATCCTTGGCATCACTGTGTTGAACTGTGTCCTTAAGGACAAGTGAATAGGGATCATCATACTGGAGCTCTCTGATGCAATCATATAAAGAAGACAAGAAACCACACAAGCTAGAACCTAGCTGGGCTCCGAAACATCTAATCTCACGAACTAGTTGGCCAAGGCCTGAACATCAACAGCAAGTGGTCTCTCACCAATAGGAATGAATGCAAGCCTACCCATACTCACCGCCTTTCTACTCAAGGCATCAACCACGACATTGGCCTTGGCCAATACAGAATTGTGATATCATAGTCCTTTAGCAGCTCCAATCATCTCCGTTGCCTCAAATTTAGATCTTTTTGTTTGAACAAGTTCTGGAGACTCCGATGATCCATAAATACCTCACAAGACACACCATAGAGATAATGCCTCCAAATCTTCAATGCATGAACAATGAAAGCCAACTCCAAATCGTGGAAGGGGTAGTTCTTGTCATGAGGCTTCAATTGATGAGAAGCATAAGAAACCACTCTACCCTCCTGCATCAAGACACACCCAATACCGATCCGAGAAGCATCACAATACATTGTATAAGAGCCAGAAGTTGAAGGCAACACTAGAACTGGAGCTATGATTAAGGTAGTCTTGAGCTTCTAAAAGCTCTCCTCACACTCATCCAACCACCTGAAAGTAGCACCCTTCTGGGTCAATTTGGTCAAAGGCGATGCAATAGACGAAAAACCCTCTACGAACTGACGATAATAACTGGCCAAACTGAGAAACCTCCAATCTTCGTAGTTAAGGATGGTCTGGGCCAACTCTGAACACCATGTTCCCCAAGAACGCCACCGAACTAAGCCAAAACTCAAACTTAGAGAACTTGGCATAAAGCTTCTCCTCCCTCAACCACTGCAACACAATCGTTAAATGTTGGGCATGCTCATCCTGGCCATGAGAGTACACCAGGATATCATCAATGAATACTATGACAAACGAGTCAAGATAAGGTTGAAATATGTTGTTCATCAGATGCATGAAGGCTACTAGGGCATTGGTCAGCCCAAAAGACATCACAAGGAACTCATAATGACCATCACTAGTCCTGAATGCCATCTTTAGAATGTCCGAGTCCCGAATCTTCAACTGATGATACCCAGACCTCAAATCAATCTTAGAGAACACTCTCGCTCCCTGAAGCTGGTCAAATAGATCATCAATGCGATGACAAAGGATACCTGTTCTTGATTGTAACTTTGTTCAACTACCTATAGTCGATGCATATCCGCATAGTACCATCCTTCTTTTTCACAAATAGAATCGGTGCACCCCAAGGTGACACACTAGGCCTAATAAACCCCTTATCAAGAAGATCCTGAAGCCATTCTTTCAATTCCTTCAACTTAGCTGGTTCCACACAATACAAAGGAATAGAAATGGGTTGAGTTCCTGACACCAAGTGAATACCAAAGTCAATATCCCTGTAAGACGGCATGCCCGGCAGGTCTGTAGGAAACACACACGAAAAGTTTCGTAACACCAGAACAGAATCAATAGTAGGGGTATCTGCACCAACATCCCTTACAAAGGCCAAATAAGACAAGCACCCTTTCCTAACCATATGTTGGGCCTTCAAATAAGAAATCACCCTGCTGGGAACATAATCTCGAGAACCTCTCCACTAGATCCTTGGCAACCTCGGCATCGCCAACGTCATGGGCTTAGCGTGACAATATAAAATAACATGACATGGAGACAACCAATCCATACCCAAGATCACGTCGAAATTGACCATACTAAGCAATAAGAGATCAACTCTTGTCTTCAATTCCTCAATAGTCATTACATACGACTGATATACACTGTCCACAATAATAGTATCGCCCACCGGCATAGATACATGAACAGATGAAAATAAGGACTCACAGGGCATATCCAGATAACGAGCAAAATACCATGATACATACGAATAAGTGGAACCATGGTCAAATAATACAGAAGCATCCATGTGGCATACTAAAATAATACTTGTGATCATTGTGTCTGAAGTAACGACATCTGGCCTGGCAGGAATAGCATCGAATCGGGTCTGACTGCCACTTGATCAGCCTCCCCCTCTAGGGCTGTTACATCTCGCGTTTTATACGTTAAAGTTTCGTCTTCAGTTAATGGATGTAGACTCGGGGATGTGATTTTCTTGAGATTATAAGCATTAGGCTATTTCAAGCATGTGGTGAGTAAATTCGTGATGGAAAGAAGGCAAGCAAATAAAAGAAAATGAGTTTCGTTGAAGGTTGTCGATTTGGGATAAACTACGGGCCGAGCGATAATCTCCGATATTTATGGACTAGTATCATACAAGGTACCATATAACGATGTTAGTATGATGTATAAAGTGTATCAAAATAAGTAGAATTTTAAGTAATTTGAGATAATTTTTAATTATGCGGATAATTGGTTAATTAACCGGATAACGGAACATTATCTAATTACCTAATAAGTGATAAAGATTAAAGAAAACCCCACCCAACCCACGTGGAAACATGCCGATTCTTGACCAAATGACTATTAATTGTCTTTGGTTAGGTGGCAAATAAGGTGTCAAGAACAAAGACACCTCATTTATCATAATTACAAGAACTCGTAAGTAATACCCTTCATTTTTATTATCTAAAAGACAAGGACTTCAATCTGAAGGAAAAAGTTAGCAAAATCTAATAACCTTTCAATGTTACCTCTTGCAACAAGAAGGAGAAAGTTAGCAAATCTAACAAACTTTCAACGTGACCTCTTGCAATAAGAAAGGAAAATCCGACGAGAATTATTGAAACTTTAGCAACATAAAAATTTTGCGGTTCCAAAGGTGTACGGCGCAATCTTTTTCAAGAATATTATACGGAGTTTTTTCTACTTTAGGTATGTTAAGGCTATTTCTTCTTTTTTTGGCATGGTTCAAGTAAGGATACGTAAATATAATGCTATTTAATAAGGGTTTCTACTCTTAGCAGTTAAGGATGTCTACGTTATTCATTCCTGTAAAAGTGACACAAGTTTTTTATTCAGATTCTGTCACATGCATATTGAAGTACTTCCTTCCATTTAAGGTGTCACTCATTTGAATGTCTGTTGTATATTCACTAGACTGTGATGATCTATACAATTCAATAAGCTTGGAAATTTGTACTAATCATCAAGCTTAGTCTTTCATGTAATTGAAGGGTTTTAGATTTCAATTAGATTTTGTACTTTAGTTATCCGGACTTAGTTAATTTGGATTTTAAGAAATTTCATAAGAAATTTCGAAGCCTAATGGTTAAGATGGATTATAATTTGTCCTTGTTTCGCTAAACTTTCTTGAGTGCTTATGCATGAAGGTCGATTATGTTAATCTATATGTTAAAGAATAACAAAAAGTTTCTGTTGCTAAATCCTACTTGGAGGAGTGGCAGTAAGGTGTTCTTGTAGTTTGGTTTTACATAATAAAGATATTAATATTAATAGTATTGTGATATACGAATGTTCGTTACCACCGAGCTACGGCCGGTCGGGCAGTTACAATTACCACCGATTGGGCAGTTATGTATTATTATTTACTACCGGTTGGGCAGTCATATATTTACCACCGTGCGACGGCCGGTCGGGCAGTTACGACTGATCAGTTGGGCAGTTAACGTCACAAAGATAAGGTGACTAGAATTATTATATTGTAGTTTTATTTATATATACGAGATGTGATTTATCCTATATGTTACGGCCCTCAGAGGCAAATCATAAGTTATAAGGTGACTCTTATCTCTTCTCGAGATAGTATCTTATTATATTAAGTTTCATTTCTGCCTTACATACTCGGTACATTCTTCGTACTGACGTCCCTTTTCCTGCGGTGCTGTGTCTCATGCCACACAGGTGTAGATAGGCGAGGACCATCAACTATAGGCTGCATCCAGATATCAGCTTTTGGTTGGTGAGGTCCACATCTTCCTGGAGTATTGCCGAGTAACGTTCTATATATGTTACTTTGTTTTGTGAGGATGTCGGGGACCTTGTCCTGACTTATATGTTATGGTCATGTTTTCTTAGAGGTTTTGCAGACAGTGTCATGTGTATAGCTTTAGGTATGACATGTCAACGGCCTTGTCGGCCCCTATGTATCTATATAAATCCTTTTGAATTAGTTACGTGAGTTAAGTTCTAATATTGTTAATTACATATATGGATGTGGCCTATCATGGCCTGTGACGAGATTTATAGAAAAAAAAGAAGAATAAGGTACGTGGCGCTCGGTTGAGTTGGCACCGGGTGCCAATCGTGGCCCTCTGATATGGGTCATGACAAGGGCGACCCTAGCTGCGTGAACCCTACATTGAGCTAGCTGGGCGGGTGGTGAAGTAACTGGTGTTGAAGTCATGGCCTGCCTCCTCTGCTGAGCTGGACCTCCCATAAGACGGGGACACAACTTCTTCACATGACCCAACTCTCCACACTTGAAACATCCTCTTTCGGGAAATTTTGGCAAAAATTGAGACGGACCCCGTAAACCTGAATAACTATCAGAGGAACCTGGTGCAAATGAACCCTAAACTAAAGGTACACGAGATGAACTCCGAGCTGGGAGAGCACATAGAGATGACTGACCCGGTCTAGCACTGTACAATCCATGGTTGGATGATGCACCACGATGAACTGGACGAGCCGTCTGAGTGGGGCTATAAGGATGAACCCTGTTGTGGTAGGATTGTCCCTCGGAAGGAACACTGCTGAAACCACTCTAACCACGAGGCCTCTTGGCCTCCCTTTCCTCACGCTTTTGACTACAAACCATCTCTAGCTGCCGAGCAGTGCCAACCACTTTGTCAAATGTAGCACCTGATACACTCTCCCTAGTCATAACAAAACAGTAGTGTTGGTAGATGCCATTAATGAACCTCCTAATCCTCTCCCTCTCAGTGGGAACCAACCAAACCGCGTGATGACAACTCTGAAAACCCCATCTCATACTGGGTCACAGACATGCCATCCTAACATAGCTGCTCGAACTGCCTTCGCAGCTCTGCTTGTCTGTGGCACAAACTTCTCCAAGAAGAGAACGGATAACTCATGCCATGTAAGTGGTGTTGCACCGACTGGCCTATGCCTCTCATAGGCCTCCCACTATCGGAAGGCAGCCCCAGTAAACTGAAAAGTAGTGAAAGAGACCCTACTTGTCTCTAGAGTACCCGCCGTGCGAAGAATCCGCTGGCACCTATCCAAGAAGTTCGGGGCACCCAAAAACTTAGCATGTCGTGATGGAGCCTAACATGGTACTAGTCATGCCAGCACCTCAAAACATTTCTAACACTTTTAAAATGAAAAATGAACTAAAATAGGTTTAAACAATTAAAGCTCTTATAAACTGAATAGAAGATCAAAACTCAATACAGAAGTTCCCAAAACCAAGGTGTCATTGAGTACATGAGTGTCTATGCAACACAAGTCTGAAATACTATCTATGAAAGAAAATGAAACTAAATACATAAAGCTAAAAGATAGGGAAGAGGATTCAAGATCGGCAGCTACCTCGAAATCCCCGAATGACTAAGCTGCTCAGATAATCAGCACCCACCGTGTCCGGAAACACCTAGATCTACAAATGAAGTGCAGGGTGTAGTGTGAGTACAATCAACTCAGTAAGTAACAAGACTAACTATTGGACTAAAAATTGTGGCGAGTTTGAGTAATACAGTCCACATGCAGTATTAACAGTACGGAAACTTACAACAAATATGACAATGATATTTCAAAAATTTATAATTTACAAGTAAAGGTACAAGAATTTAGACATGCTTTCAGGTTTTCAATAAAACTCAACACAAAATAGGGAAGATCCAGCCCAAAATGTAAATAAACCAGGGCAAATCCAGCCCAAATGTATATAACCCCTAGCGTTGCGCCCACTGCGGATGTGCATACTCCAGAGGGGCCGATCCAGCCCAAGCACTATAATAAGCAAAATCCTAGCATGAATTAATAAAGCGTGATGCGGCGTGCAGCCCGATCCCATGAATATCACTCATAATAGACCCTCAGTCTTACTTAGTCATTAATCTCTCCAGTCTCTCGGGCTCACCAGAATAATTATAATCAGGCAAACAATGAGGATAGGGTGTATCAGATAAAGGGCAACAGAGACTGAGACATATTATGCAAATAATAGATGTGACTAAGTACAATTTGACAAATTAAGCAAATAATTCAACCTGTAAACTAAAAAGGATTTCTAACATGAGTGACAGCTAAATAGTTCTAACACACGGTGAAAATACTAGTAACAACAAGATTATTCAACTATACAATTTCCATGGAATTCGACCTAGTCAGAATTCTTACAGTGCACGCCCACACGTCCGTCACCTACCATGTGTGTCACCTCAACATCAATCACATAACACGTAATTTGGGGTTTCATACCCTCAAAATCAAATCTAGAAGTGTTACTTACCTCAAACTGTGAAAATTCCTACTTCGACAAGCCCTTGCCTCGCGAAACGGCCTCCAAATGCCTCGAATCTAGCCACAAACAGTTTGATACAATCAACACGAGCTAAAGGAATCAATTCCATAAGAAAATACTAAGTTCTTAGTCAAAAGTCAAATAGTCAACTCAAAAGCCCGCCCCCATGCCCACATCTCGGAATCCAAGAAAAGTCACAAAATTCGGAAGCCCATTCAACCACGAGTATAATCACACCAAATTTACCAAAATCCGACACCAAATCGTCACTCAAATTCCCAAATTAAACTATCCAAATTCCTAGCCTCAAACTCCCAAATTCCACCTCAAAAACACACAAACTAGGTGGGAAATTCAACGGGGAAACATAATTATTGAATAAAAATAACCACAAGTGACTAAACTCAAGAAACCCCTTGAAAATCCTCTCGAAAATCGCCTAAGCCCGAGCTTGAAATGTCTAAAATGATGAAAATCACGAAACCCTCAAATTTAATAATCTGCCTAGTGCTTTCGCACTTGCGGCTCATTTAGCTGCACATGCGGTTTCGCAGGTGCAAGAAATCTCCCGCTTCTGTGGTTTGCCAAGACTCTACTGCCTCCGCTTCTGCAATCGCACATGTGCAGGTGCGAGTCCGCTCGTGCTGAACTCCTCTGCATCTGTGCTCCACAGCCCCTAGTCCAATTCTGCTTCTATGCTCCACTCGCCGCATCTGCGGCCACGCTAGTGCGAAAATTACCTCGCACCTGCGACCATTCACAGTCCCCTCTATGCCGCATCTAGATTTTCCTGCTCACTCCCTCGAGCTTTCACCTGTGATCACCACTCCGCAGGTGCGATTGCACCAGAACTGGTGAGCTTCAGCACCCTCTCAACCTGCTAACTTGATCCTTTAACCATCTGAACTCCACCCAAGGCCCCCGGGACCTTAACCAAATATACCACAAAGTCCTAAAACATGATATGAATTTAGTCGAGCCTTCAATCACATCAAACAATGATAAACCACGAATCGCGCATGATTCAAGCCTAAAGAACTTTTCAACTTCTAACTTCTACATTCAATGCCGAAACCTATCAAATCAAGTCTGACTGACCTCAAGTTTCGCAGACAAGTTATATATGACACAACAGACCTACACCAACCCTCAGAACCACGATCCGAGCCTAGTAACTACAAAGTCAACTCTCGGTCAAACTTCTAAATTTCCAAAGCTTCTGCTTTTCCAACTTTCTCCATTTCAAGCCTAATTCAACTACGGACCTCCAAATCTCTATTCGGACACGCTCCTAAGCCCAAAATCACCCTACAGAGCTAAATGAACCATCAAAATTCTATTCCGGAGCCATTTACACACAATTCACATCCAGACAATATTTTCAACTTAAGCTTTCAACCCTTGAGACTAAGTGTCTCAATTCATTCTGAAACCTCTCCGGACTCGAACCAACTACCTCATCAAGTCACATAACAACAATTAAGTAGGGAATAAGAAGTAAATGGGGGAACGGGTCCTCAAACTTCTCCGTAATAGTCATCTCTCCATTTTACTTTATATGAGAGTATAATTATTGTGCAAATCAAAGGCTTTTTTTTATCATAACTTTTATGTTGTCTATTATACAAAATAATTTATAGTATGTTTAGTTTTTAATTATATAAATTTTATCTTATTTTTTAATATATAAATGATATCCATAACTGAATATTTGAGCTTGCATATCGAACTTCTTCCTTCTTTCTGAAACAAAGACAGCTTTTACAGTTAAAAATATAGTTTGAAAAGTAACAAGCTATGCTATTTCATGTTTTGATAATTTGCCAAACGTTCTCGAGAAACCAGATAGGGACCAGATGTGATCAGTTTCCTTGGCCATCGTATAGTCAATTCTACAACTGCAAAAGCTACTACACTGTACCGACTGGCAGTACATGTGTTACTTGAAATTGAAAGGAATGAAACATGTTCTCAAGGGGAATATGGCTTGATTCGTAGGGGGAACAATGTGGAGATCTAGTTCTTAGGGGGAATATCAATTTTAAATTTGTCATCATCAAAATGGGAAAAATTGATAGTTATGCGTCTTTCATTTTGATGATTTGACAAACTTCATGAAAGAACTAGATAAGGAACATGATATAATTAGTTCCCTTGCATTTAGAGTGACTAGTCAGATGTCTGGTTCAATTCTCAATAAAATTAGATAAGGGAATAGTAGAGGGAACATATAGAGATCAGTTCCTCTAGTCATCGTGTAGTCAACTCTACAGTTGTAAAAGTTGTTGCACGGTACCATCTGGAAGCAGTACAACAACACAGTTATAATTTGCTAAGGCCAAATTAAAGGACATTTTATTGCATCATCTTTGATGATATCACACACACATATTATACACATGAGGTAAGGGATTTCATTTCTCCAAACATTTGCAAATCTAAAAATCATATTCTCTCGAGTGCTAGCCACCACCATTTCAAGAACAAAGGTGTTGGAACCTTAAGGACTAGATCCAAAGATCGAAGATATCATATGTTTGTTGAGTCTTTGTTATTTTGTTCTTTATTTGTAATCCTACACTACTTTCAAGAAGTGTTTTTGTAGGACAAATTTAAACCACTATTTGGTTTAGTTTCTTGATTAGAGTTAGTGTATAGGGTAAAAGATGCTATGCTAGGTGGTTGCATAATAGAGTGACACATGGAGCCGAAGGCAGAGGATAGTGAAAACCAAAGACAACTGTTACATTTGTCACCGGAAAGGATGACGCTCACAAAAATACAATAAGTACCTGCCACCCAGTAGCATTTAATGGAGAATATTCCACAGTATTTAGTATACTGCCTGTTACAAAGAACTAGCCATTTATGCTCACCGTTACACATTCTTCAATGGCCCTTATAATTGACATTAAAGAAGCGCATGATTCTAGGACCTTGTTTCCTAGGTGCAGCTATACATAGTGAGTTCTGTTATCATTGTAAAGGACACGAATTTTCTTGCAAACTTATTCTATAATCTATTCAAAGCTCTGTACAATTTTATCTCCTTACTTTTCGATTTCATTATTGTTGTGCGCGGAAGCCTTGCTCCTGGATTTACTGTTTCTGCCATTTTATCTTCATCTCAAGGCTAAGTATTGTGTATTTCTTCAAATATTTTATTTCAGGATCGAATTAATTTACTTGTCAAGAAACCACATATAAATTCAACTGTACCATTTTACTGGTAAACAGTTTGGCGCCCACCTTGGGGCCTTGACAGCCGTGTAATTAAGTTGATCCTTGCCTCTTTTATTAACGTGTTTTGATTAATTGTCTTAGCAAAAAACCACAAAAATGGCAGATAATGGTGTTAACAACACATAAAATCTTGAGGCTCAATGAAAATCAGTCTCATCACGAGGATTTAGTCAGTGACACCCGCAACGAGGGAAATGATGCTACGTCGGTTCATGACAGACGGTACCCGCGACTTGTTCGGGAGCGACTCCCAATGATGCCGAAGAGGTGCATGTTGTTAAAGTGGTAATGGTACTACAACAAGCGGTCATTCTAGGCTATCTCATACAGCAAGATAAGGTTATAACAGAGGTGAAGCAAACATCGTCGGGGGCTTCCAATAACGCGAATGGATGAGGTCCAATTCCTCCTAGTTCTCTCGCAAATCAAACAATGTAGAGAGTCGACAACAACACCCCGAGGGGCGAGGTTGGCTCCGATGAGGTTGGGGAAGTGGATTCGGCCCCAACAACAAGGACGATCCTTTCAAGAGCGAACTTTACGATTTATGAGGGAAGTGAACGCCAGTATAGACCAAATCTCGGGTGCACCACCAATGCTGAAAGGACCGAACTCAAAGAACTATACTTAGTTGCCGTACAAACCAAGCGCGACACCAGAATTAATCTCGAAGCAGTTTAAAATGCCTGACATGCTAAAGTAAGATGGAACTTCAGACCTTCAGGAGCATATTACCACCTATACAATGACGGTGAAGGGGAACGATTTAGCTCCCCACAAGATTGAATCTGTTTTGCTGAAAAAATTCAAAGAGACTCTTATAAGGGGAGCATTGACGTGGTATTCGCTACTCTTTTATTAAGGTTGATGCTTGGGCCAAAAAGGTGCAGGCCAGAAAGGCCGACATATTCAGAATTTCACAGGAAGAGTCCGAGTTGTTGGGGGAATTCGTCACCCGGTTCCAAAATGAGAGGATGTTGCTCCCGACTATTCCAGATGAATGGGTGATTGAAGCATTCACCAAGAGTCTAAATCCGAGAAGTTTTGACGCTTCCCGAAAGTTGAAGGAAAGCTTGCTTGAGTTCCAAGCTACGACTTGGGTGGATGTCCACAACCGGTACGAGTCTAAGATAAGGATTGAAGATGATCAGATTGACTTCCCGTCATCAGCAAAAGGATGGGGGAAGAATAAAGAAAAATCAAATTAAAAGACGATTTTGACATAGATAGACGATCTTCGAGGGCACGGATTTTGCCTTACGAATGGTCCAAAGGACACGGTAGTGGTTTCTAATCGGCAGACAAGTTCGTTACCAATAGAAGAATTGATCGCGATCAGAACAACTAATCATTACAGGACAAAGAAATGTTAGGTACACAAGATCCTTCCTACCCCAGACTATCAGAATACAACTTTAACATCAGTGTAGTAGAGTTGGTATCGTCTATGAGGAACATTAAAGAAGCACAGTTCTCGAAGCCGATGAGGTCCGATCCCATCCATAGGGATCCCAATTTGTGGTGTGAATACCACGGGACAAATGGCCACCGGACAGAGGACTGCCGACATTTGCGTGAAGAGGTGGCAACACTACTAAAAATGGTCATCTCAGAGAATTCATATATGACTGGGCCAAGAACAACTATGGTCACAACCGTGATAACGCAGAGCCCTCGAAAGCAAGAGAAGATCCTCCGTGGCAGACGATCAACATGATCTTGGGGGAGGGGGATAAGTCAACGGGGTCACCTTCTTGGCAACAAAAAAATACGAACGTATCAATAACCCATAGCAAGAGACTCCGGGAAGTTGCTGAAGGCGACATCACTATCACGAAGGAGGACACAGACAGACTGTTTCTCACACACAACGAAGCTTTGGTAATTTCTTTAAATGTACTAGATTTTAAAACCAAATGTGTTCTGGTAGATCCAGGAAATTCAGCCACTATGATAACAACACGATAGGGGATTCAAGAATTACTAAAGAAAAAACAAGAAAGTCAAGAAACGTGTGGAAGCTAAAAGAAAATAAAGAAACGAAAAAAGACGGAAAATTAAAGATAGATTGAATTCAAGAAAGGGTTTCTTAAATTCAAGAAGTCTATTCTTGAAATTGAATCCTAACAACAACAATTAGCTAACAAAAAACTAATCGCCTTTGATAGAGAATAAAAAATAAGAGATAGATTGTAAAACTCGAACCTTTAGAATAACAAGAACAACAATAAGCCTAAACGTATCACCTTTCTTGAATACCTAGAAGTGATCTAAGATTTCTAAAGAGTTTAATCTTACCACCTTAAGTTGAGTCTTAAAGGTTGAAGAATAAATCCAAGAGTAGCCACACACAAGAGTGCAAGAAAAATCTCACAATTTTTGTTGATAATAATCTGAATAATCTGAATCTAAAATAAAGAAGATACCCCTTATATAGGTAGGAGGGGGTCACGAAATTAAGGCTAAAAAAATAAGAAAATAAAGTCGTAAACTACTTTGGACAACAAGTCCAACTACCTTAGGAAAAGAAAAATACTAGGAAGCAAAAACAAGTCATTCTTGGAAAGTAATTCCAAAAATCTTAGGAAAAGGAAACATAACCTTAAATAACTAGAAAAGAAATAAATATATTCCTAAATATATGGGAATAAGTCTCAAACCAATCTTGGATAGAATCTTAGAAATCTTGAAGGAAATTTGCAAGCAACTTGGCACCAACTTGCACTCAGCATGTAGCACGCCTATTTTACCTTTCTTGGACATCAAGTAAGTCTTTTTATGCTATTAAAAACATGATTTTATGTAGGACTTCATGGGCTGCAAGTTTGGGCACATTTTAGATGCCAAAATTATCTAACAGTGGCCTGATTTGGACTTTCTTCAGAGGATGTTTCTTGGGATCTAATCCACCTCTTCTTGGACATGAACTTGGACCATAAAATAATTATAACATCTAGATAACTCATATGCTTTATCCTTAAGCTCTTCCTCTCAACTAACAGCTTCTTTGATCGCTCCTGAAGTCCAATGACCTTGTTTTGCAGCTTTTTAGCTTGAGATCTTGTTAAAGGCCCTTTTTGAGATTCCAAAGCTTTATCCTTGTCCTTGAATAGATTTAAGCTTCCTAGGATACTATCATTCCCCTCTTCTTGAAGAAAATTCGTCCTCGAATTTTGACCTTGCAAGAAAACGAAGACAGGCACTAGTAAATGGCATCCACTAATCTGAAAAAAATGGTAGGAATAAAACAAGATGGTGACCATGTGTCCACTTAACCCAATTAAGCCTAATAGGTGTAAATACTCCTTTATAAAGCATATGGACATCATCATCCCAATAAAATTTATGCCTACTTAGATTTGTCCATAAAAACCTCTCTTAAGGTAGTCAAAAAATCTGCATGATAATGAAATTATAAAAGATTGATCACGCGTCCATTTAAAACAAGTATCTCTACCACATGTATCAAATAAGACACTTTTATGATATAGCCAAGTATCAATTACCAATTTCATGGATTCTTCTACATATAAGCTATTTAAAGAAGCACATAAATTCACAAGAAGGTTAGAAGAACCCATAAATTCCAAAATAAAAATTTCAATATATTCAAGCTCATGATTATAACTTTCCCCAATAATATTCGCAATATCAATGGATTCTACATAATTGCTCAAACCGTCACAGAAAGAGTCATAGATAGGTTCATGAAAGAGTATTTGATGACTAATGTCACAATAATCATGCATATCCTTTTTACTAGAAGCAAACACTTCTACGGGCTCACAATCAACATGACTAGAGGAATGATTTCTCATCAAATAACAAAACTTATATTCTAGAAATTTATCACATGAAAACTCATTAGGCACTTGAATAAGAGATTAAAGAATATTTAACTCATTAGAAAGTTTCTTCTCATAAATTTCATGCCACTTTCCACCAAGTTGGAATGCATAATCATCTATGTCATACTCAATTTCAAAAGGAAGCAAATTACTCTTGCACTTGAACTTAGATATTACAGTTAATGACTTGATATGCATTAAAATATCATCATCCACAAAAATTACAAAGTCACTAACATAAGAAATTAGAGTATAGTTCATTACCTCCAAAAATACCTTAGGTTTCCTAGAAATGCCAAGAATTCGAATAAACCAATTATACATACCATACTTGGACTTATTTACCAATGGAACATCTTCACCTTGTATTCTTTTATGCAATGGCTCCAACTTAGAAATGCATTTAGGCAACTCCATGTCATAAACCTGTAAATAAGGGTCAAAATAGTCAAAAGGTTCAACAACAAATAAATTAATTAATCTTTTATCTTCCACCATCCAACAAGAATTGATTTCGCCTATTTCATGTTGGAATCCAATGGGCTCCTTTACCACTATCTCTTGCGCCTCACCTATCCTTTTAGAAGGTCTTTCAACATGTGGCTACACAAAAACACAAGAACTAAAACAAGAAAGAGTTAATGGGGTAGAAAGTAAAGAACATGTTTTTTTACTTACTCTATTTGGCTTTTATCTCAAGACTAACTTTTTCCTCACTCTTAGCCTCTTTTCTCTCACTAAAGTTTTCTTCTTTTTCTTCACTCAAACCCTCATATTTTTCTCTCTCTACCTCACATACTTTTGTTATCTCATTGCCTTTCCTCTTTTCTTTTCCCTCAAGCTCACTCTTTTTCTCACTTGACATCCCATTCTCTTCACTCAACACAACCTCTCCTTTTTCCTCTCTTGGGATGTCGACATGCACTCCCTTACTCCTCTCATTCTTTTCTCTCTCATATTTTTCCATATTCTCTTTAACGGCCTTTTCATCTTCACAAATTTGTGAGGGAGTCAAAGGTCCAAGAATGAGTTTCTCCTCGTTAATCTCAAAAGAGTATCTATTTTTCCCATGTTATATGAAGCTCTTCTGTAAACATACCATGGCTTTCCCAACAAGACATGATAATTATTCATGGGAATCACATCACACCAGATTGCATCCTCATACCTTCCAATAGAGAATAGTAATAACACTCTTTTATCTACCTTTACTCCTCCAAACATGTAGGGTTCAATATGCTCAACATAAGGCAAGTTCAATTTCTCAACAATATAAGTGCTAATTGAGTTATAAGCAAACTCTTTGTCAATTCTAAGGGCACAAATTGCAGACATCACTTTATCTCTTGTTTGAAAAATAACATTACCATTGTCTTCCTTCCATTCGGTATACTGTAAGTTCGACTTTTCAAGCTGTTGGGTCATAGCTCGCCTTCTTTCACAATATCTACCTATTTGAAACATCTTGACAAATATGTCTCTCTCAAATATTGCTTTTTCCTTCTAATATTCTCACCTCTCTTGCCTTTTTCCACTCAATTCAACTCTTGGTCGTTAATCTTTAAATTTATTAATAAACCTACCTAGTCACAACCCTTAGTGATAAGAATATGGAGTTAGAAAAAGAAAGAAAAGTGAATAACCAAACCTAGGAAGAATAGGAATTGGTTAGTAGAAAAAAAAAGGAAAGAATTTTAGGAAACCCCAAACCCACAAGAATAAGGAAAGAAGTTTCCTTAATCTTCAAGAACAAGGATCCCCTCTTCTTGTTTCCTTTCTTGACTGAAAATCAAATAATACTTGAATTCTAAAAACAATAATGAGCAATAACACTTTTTTGGGATGATTTTGTTTTTTTTTTTGGTTTTTTTTTTGCTCAAGAACCTCCCAAGATTATCAAGATTGAAATCTTGATTAGCCTATGCTCTAATACCACTTGATAACAACACGATAGGGGATTTAAGAATTACTAAAGAAAAAACAAGAAAGTCAAGAAACATGAGGAAGCTAAAAGAAAATAAAGAAACGAAAAATGACAGAAAATTAAAGATAGATTGAATTCAAGAAAGGGTTTCTTGAATTCAAGAAGTCTATTCTTGAAATTGAATTCTAACAATAACAATTAGCTAACAAAGAACTAATCGCCTTTGATAGAGAATAAAAAATAAGAGATAGATTGTAAAACCCGAACCTTTAGAATAACAAGAACAACAATAAGCCTAAACGTATCACCTTTCTTGAATACCTAGAAGTGATCTAAGATTTCGAAAGAGTTTAATCTTACCACCTTAAGTTGAGTCTTAAAGGTTGAAGAATAAATCCAAGAGTAGCCACACACAAGAGTGCAAGAAAAATCTCACAATTTTTGTTGATAATAATCTGAGTCTAAAAATAAAGAAGATACCCCTTATATAGGTAGAAGGGGGTCACGAAATTAAGGCTAAAAAAATAAGGAAATAAAGTCCTAAACTACTTTGGACAACAAGTCCAACTACCTTAGGAAAAGAAAAATACTAGGAAGCAAAAACCAAGTCATTCTTGGAAAGTAATTCCAAAAATGTTAGGAAAAGGAAACATAACCTTAAATAACTAGGAAAACAATAAATATAGTCTTAAAATATATGGAAATAAGTCTCAAACCAATATTGGATAGAATCTTGGAAATCTATGATAGTGTGATAGCATCCTAGGAAATTCAAATCTATTCAAGGACAAGGATAAAATTGTGGAATCTCAAAGAGGGCCTTTAACAAGATCTCAAGCTAAAAAGCTGCAAAACAAGGTCATTGGACTTCAGGAGCGATCAAAGAAGTTGTTAGTTGAGAGGAAGAGCTTAAGGATAAAGTATATGAGTTATCTAGGTGTTATAATTATTTCATGGTCCAAGTTCATGTCCAAGAAGAGGTGGATTAGATCCCAAGAAACATCCTCTGAAGAAAGTCCAAATCAGGCCACTGTTGGACAATTTTGGCATCTAAAATGTGTCCAAACTTGCAGCCCATGAAGTCCTACATAAAACCACGTTTTTAATAGCATAAAAAGGACTTACTTGATGTCCAATGGAGTGTATTGGAGCAAGCCAAACTCACCGGAAATATTATTCCGGCCACAAACTCCTTGTCGGATTCAACCTTACAAGCTTGATAACCCGAGGAGAGATCATGCTACCCACAAAACCCGAAGTGGTGATTAAGACGACTCTTTTCGAAGTTGTGGACGGTGATATGGGTCATAACATTATTCTGGGAAGACCATGGTTGCGTCAGATGAATCCGTACCATCAACATATCATCAGTTACTGAAATTCCCAACACCCGAAGGAATCAAAGAGATAAAAGGCGACTAACAGGCAGCAAGGGAGATGAATGCGATTTCGGACTCCAGTAGCAAAGGAAAGGAGAATGTGGCATAGCAATTAAAGGAACCGACACCTGCTCCCGAATCTAGTGAAGTTAGCCAGGAGGGAGAAGCGTCAGAATCTTATCAGGTGCCAAGATATCTCAAGGTACCAGAAGAGACGGATGCAATAAAATCCACAGTAGAAGAGCTCGAGCAAGTTGCACTGTTTGAAAAGTTCTTGGAGAGGAAATTCCACTTGGGGACAGGACTACACTCCGAGCTCAGGTCTAGCTTTATTGAATTTCTTAAATATAATGTCGATTGTTTTGCGTGGTCGCATGTGGATATAACAGGTATCCCAACGGAAGTGGTCGTACACAAGTTAAGCTTGGATGCCAATATCCCTCCGGTAAGACAAAAGAAATGCCCTATTGCAGAGGCCATGAATAAATCCTTCAATGTAAAGGTAACTCGCCTACTTGATATCGGTTCGATCCGAGAGGTAAAGTATCTAGACTGTCTAGCTAATGTAGTAGTAGTTTCTTAGAAGAACAATAAATTTCTCATGTGTGTAGATTATAAGGACTTGAATAAAGTATGTCCAAAAGACTCGTTCCCATTATCAGATATCGATCAAATGATTGATGCAACGGACGAGCACGAGTTAATGAGTTTCCTCGATGCTTATTACGAGTACAACCAAATTAAGATGAACCCGGAGCATTAGGAAAAGACTTCGTTTATAACGAATTTCGGCACATATTGCTATAATGTGATGCCCTTCGGGCTAAAGAATGCTGGAGCCACTTATCAATAGCTCATAAACAAGATGTTTGAAAAACAAATAGGAAGACCATGGAAGTTTATATAGACGGTATGCTCGTTAAGTCTTTGAATGCAGGTGATCATCTTAAGCATTTTCAAGAAACTTTCGACATCCTAAGGAAGTATAACGTGAAGCTTAATCCTGAGAAGTGCATGTTCGGGATCAGCTCCGACAAGCTTCTATGATTTTTGGTATCACAAAGGTGGATTGAGGGGAACCCCGATAAGATCAAACCCATCGAAGACATCCTGGACCAGCTATCAAGCGTGAAAGAAGTTCAAAGGCTCACAAGGAAATTGGCCATTTTGACCAGGTTAATTTCCCGGTCATTAGAGAAATGCCACCATTTTTTCGCACTGCTCAAAAAGCAAAACAACTTCAAATGGACCCCCGAAACGCCAGCAGGCTTTGAGAAATTTGAAAAGGTACTTTTCAAGCCCTCCATTACTATCAAAACCAAAGGAAGGTGAAACACTATTAGTTTACCTACAGTCTCGGAGGTAGCGGTAAGCACCATTTTAGTGTGTGAGGACAAATGTATGCAATCTTCTATTTATCGCGTTAGTAGAATTTTAATAGGAGTAGAAACTCGTTACCCGTATTTGGAGAAGCTGGCCTTAGCTCTCGTAGTCGCCACTCAAAAACTGAAGCTTTACTTCCAATATCACCTGATAGTTGTGGTGACCACCTTCCCCTACAGAATATCCTTCACAAACCTGAAATCTCGGGTAGACTAGCCTAATGGGACGTCAAAATTAATGAATTCGACATAGAGTATAAACCGAAAACTACGATTAAGTCACAAATTTTGGCCGACCTTGTGGATATTTCAGTCCGGGAATGCTGCCTCTGGCAACCAATGAAGCAGTGATGGTGTCAGAATCGACATCGGGAATTCGGACCTTATTTACAGATGGAGCTTCCATATAAAGGGGCCCGGTCTTGCATAGTATTAACCACGCCTTAGGGAGAAATCCTAAGGCAGGCCATAAGAACGATCCCTTTAACTAACAACGAAGCAGAGTATGAAGCTTTGATTGCAGGACTCAAACTGGCTTGGGGACTAGATTCTGAGGTCATAAAAATCAAATGCGACTCCCAACTGGTGGTATGTCATGTCTACGGGATCTTCGAAACCAAAGAGGAGCGCATGCGACAATACGTAGTGAAGTCCAGGCTCTGCTAGCTCGATTTCGCGAGTGGTCGATTACTCACATCCCGAGGGAAGAAAATGCAGAAGCAGATGCATTGGCTAACCTCGGTTCATCAACATAAATGAAGGGATTAGATTCTGGGACGGTAGTACAGCTCATGCACTCAGTTCCATACGCAGATAGCTACTACGAGGTAAATACGACTAATCTAGTCTAGGAATATAGGATTGAGATCATCGATTATCTCGAGCACGGGAAGTTGCCCAAATACTCCAAAGCGTCTCGGGTGTTACGCGCCAAAGCAGCACGATATAGCTTCAAAGGAGGTCAATTGTACAGGAAATTTTCCCATGGCCCGATGCTTGGGAGCGTCCGAAGCTAATTATGTTATATGAGAAGTCCATGGAGGGATTTGTGGAAATCATTCGGGCGCAGATTCCTTAGTGCTAAAAGTGGTAAAGGCAGGATATTATTGGCCCCGAATGGAATGAGACTCCAAAGCTTTCGTGCAAAAATGCGCCAAGTGACAATGCTACGCACCACTGGTACATCAACCAGCAGAATCATTACATTCAGTTCTATCTCTGTGGCCATTCATGAAGTGGGGAATAGATATCGTCGGACCACTACCTCCGGACCCTAGTAAGGTTTCTTTTAATTTTAACTGACTATTTTTCTAAGTGGGTTAAAGTCTATCCTTATCTGAAAATCGGCGAACATGAAGTGGGGGATTTCTTGTGGGAGAATATAATTTGCAGATTTGAAAGGGATATGAAATGGCAATATACCTCATAGGCCATTTAATAGGTGTCAATGTCATCCAAAGTCCTACAAATTACAACATGAAAGGAGGAATTATCATATCCCAAAGTAACATACAGATGAAGCATCCATCAACATACTAAGTTGATGTAAAACTTCAAATAGTTGGATTGTTATTTGTCAGGATTAAACTAATAAAAGAGCTAAATAATATGAGAATGCGCTGTCACGATCAAGTGGAGAACGAATGATATCACCGAAATAAGCTTTATCTTCAGAACGAAAGATGTCGCTATCCTCTGCAAAAAAAAATATGTATGTATTTGCGAAAAATTCAGTTTAAACTTTGGACCTTGACATAGAAAAATAATAACGTAATTAAGGTGAAAACCTTATCCAATCAAAGACAATTAAATCTAAATGAAATCAAATTGTGTTCCTAAACATTTGCATTGGAGGATTCTACTTTTCCTGAAACAACCGATTGGATATAGAAATTTACCAATTGAAGTATTTTTCTTATTTAAAAGTAAACCCAAAAAATCCACAAGTAGGACAGAGTTTTCTTCCAAAACTCAAAGGTCTAATAACTGTAATATCTTAAGACAGAAATTTGGTTTCCAATGAAGGAATTTATGAATCTATACCTACCATAACTCTTATTCCTCTTAGAAAAAACACAGTTTATTAAGTACATGTACACTATTAAAAAAATAATTTTTTATCTTAGCACTCCCAAATTATTTATAGTCAATTTTCTAAAGCTACCAAACATTACACCTAAAATGCCATGGAGGAATCAAGAAAACATAAACAAAAAAATATAATCTATGAATAATGACACATCGGTCAAAGCCATAAATATAAGGTATAACAAAATGTAGCATAAATTATAAAAATACATAAGAAAGGCAATAAATCAAAGACTACATAACCAATAAACTAAAGCTTCAAATATCACATGATATCCAAGAATCAAACCAGTATAATGTCAATAAAATGAAACGATTGAGAAAGCAATATAGTTATAGCAAACTCATTCTCGTTCATTCTTTTGTACATGTGCTTTTCTAATATAAGTAGGATCATGTTTCTTTCATTGATAAGAAATAGGAGTGATTTTTTCCAATTACATAGGAATGAGTTTTAAAATTTTGGAGTATTACATAGTCTAAATACGGAAAATTTTAATACATAAAATTCAGTTAGTAATTTTGTCCAAATAATAGAAAAATAATAAAATTACAATTTTTTCTAATGTGAAATATATTTTTCAAGGGTAAAAAAGGCAAACGACATTTCGCTAAAGGCCTTCGTGCTTTTAATATAGTATAGATAGAAGATAGATATAGAGATAGATATAGATGACTAATTTATTATACTCTCCGTTTTATTGTTGTTTTTCTACCGTTAAACTTCTCCATAATAGTCATCTCTCCATTTAACATTATATGAGAGTATAATTATTGTGCAAATCAAAGGTTTTTTTATCATAACTTTTATATTGTCGATTTTATACAAAAATAATTTATAGTACGTTTAGTTTTTAATTATATAAATTTTATCTTTTTTTTAATATATAAATTATATCGAAATTGAGATCCATAACTGAAAATTTGAGCCCGTACATCGAACTTCTTTCTTCTTTCTGAAACGGAGGTAGCTTTTACAGTTAAAATTATAGTTTGAAAAGTGATAAGCTATGATATATCGTGTTTTGATGATTTGCCAAACACTCTCGAGGAACCAGATAGGGATTAGATGTGATCCGTTCCCTTGGCTGTCGTACAATCAACTCTACAGCTGCAAAAGTTGTTGCACTGTACCGACTGGCAGCAGATGTGTTACTTGAAATTGAAAAGAAGGAAACATGTTCTCAGGGGGACTATCTCAGGGGGAATATGGTTGATTCGTAGGGAAAACAATGTGGAGATCTGGTTCTCAGGGGAATATAAATTCTAAATTTGTCATCTTTAAAAGGGGAAAAATTGATAAGTTATGCATATTTCGTTTTGATGATTTGACAAACTTCATGAGAGAACTAGATAAGGAACATGATACAATTAGTTCCCTTGCGTTCAGAGTGGCTAGTCAGATGTCTGGTTCAATTCCCAATGAAATCAGATAAGGGAACAACAGAGGGAACATATAGGGATCAGTTCCCTTGGTCGTCATGCAGTCAACTCTAAAGCTGTAAAAGCTGTTTTACTGTACCGTCTAGCAGCAATACAGCAACACAGTTGTAACTTGCTAAGGACAAACTAAAGGATACTTTATTGCATCATCTTTGATGGCATCACATATTATCAACATGAGGCAAGTGATTTCATTTCTCCAAACACTTGCAAATCCAAAAATCATATTCTCTCAAGTGCTGGCCACCACCATCTCAAGAACAAAGCTGCCGCAACCTTAAAGACCAGATCTAATGATTGAAGATATCTTAAGTCCTTAGGTTTGTTGAGTCTTTGTTATTTTATTCTTCATTTGTAATCCTACACTACTTTCAAGAAGTGTCTTTGTAGGACAAATTTAAATCAATGTTTGGTTTAGTTTCTTGACTAGAGTTTATCAAGGTTTGTTGCTTTATAATAGAATTACTGCAAAGGGTTTGTAATAGAGTTATTAAAAGGGGTGAGGGATTAAGAGTTTAAGTCCTAGATTGACTAGAGTTAGTCAAGGTTTGTTTCTTTGTAATAGAGTTATTACAAAGGGCTTATGATAGAGTTATTGTAAGGAGTGAGAGATTAAGAGTTTAATTCTAGTATTGTAATAGGTTATAATATGAAGTTTGATCGGTTCAGTGGAGTTGAAATCCTACTAGGGTAGTGTCGTGGTTTTTAATCTCTTGAGCAAGGAGTTTTCATGCAAATATTGCATGTTCTTTACTTACTGTCAATTTACTATGGGAACAGATAGAGAAGCTGGTTTCCTATACTGTTTGGTTTTACAGTCTTTTGCTTATTGTGGGAACTGATAGAGAACCTGATTCTCTATACAATTTAGTGGACTCCTAGTTTCTTTCAATTGGTATAAGAGCATGTTCTTTCTATAAGGTTAACACCTAGAAAGAATCTTCATCATGGCTGCTCCACCAAACTTCGAAGAAGGACAATCAACCTATAGACCCCCAAGATTCAACGGCCAATACTATAGTTGGTGGAAAACAAGAATGCATGACTTCATTATGGATGAAGACTCCGAGCTTTGGGACGTAATTTGTGATGGTCCTTTTGTCCCTATGAAGGTTGTTGGAGAGGAAAAAAGGACTATTCCAAAGACAAGAAAAGAATACAATGATACTGACCGAAAAGATGTTGAGAACAACTTCAAGGTGAAGAATATTCTTGTGTGTGGTATTGGACCAGACGAGTATAATCGTATCTTAGCATGTGAATATGCCAAAGGAAATTTGGAAGCTCTTCAAACGGCTCACGAGGGAACTACTCTGGTAAAGCAGTCAAAAATAGATATGCTTACAACTAAGTACGAACTTTTTAAAATGAAAGAGGATGAGTCCATTCAAGAGATGCATACCCATTTCACCTCCATAATCAATAAGTTTCATTCACTTGGTGAAATCATTCCAACCAACAAGTTGTTTCGGAAGATACTCAGCGTTCTACCAGGTTCCTAAGAAAGCAAGGTTAATGTTATCACTGAAGCCAAAGACCTATAGAAGCTGACTATTGATGAGCTTATTGGAAATATCAAAACTTATGAGATTAAGAGAAAGAAGGATCTTGAAAGTAGAGAGCCCAATAAGGAGAAGAACCTGGTCATCAAGGCTGCCAACAACGGCTCATGTAGTGATGAATCTAACATAGAGTATCTGTAACGACCCGACTGATCGTTTTAAGCTTTTGGACTTTGCTCGTTAGATATCGGACATGAATTTCCCCATGTGATGGATTATAACTTATGTAAATTGTTGGTTTTGGCTTTCAGGGTAATCGGAATGAATTTGGAAGAACAGTTCTCAGTTTGAAGCTTGAAATTTGAAAAGTTTAACCAAGATTTAACTTGTTGGTATATGATCTCTGATCGGAAATTTTATGATTTTATTAGCTCCGTTAGGTGATTTGGGACTTAGGAGCATGATCGTAATGCATTTTGGAAGTCCGTAGAAGGTTTAGGATTGAATTGGCGAAATTGAGATTTTGACGTTTTCCGGTTGATAGGTGAGATTTTGATATAGGGGTCGGAATGGAATTCCGAAAGTTACAGTAGCTCTGTTGTGTCATTTGTGATATGTGTGCGAAATTTCAGGTCATTCAAACGTGGTTTGGTTGGTTTTTTTTATCAAAAGCGTTATTTGGAAGTTCTTGAAACTCTTAAGCTTGAATCTGATGTGATTTTGGTGTTTTGATGTTGTTTTGAGCATTCTGAAGGTTGGAACAAGTTTGAATGAGGTTATGGGATATGTTGACATGTTTGGTTGAGGTCCCGAGGGCCTTGAGTGAGTTTTGGATGGTTAAACGGATCAATTTTGGACTTTGGACTTTGGACTTGGCAGTTTTTGCTGGTTTTGTGTTGCAGATAATTTGTTCTTCGCGTTCGCGGTCAGGGACCCACGTTCGCGAAGGGTGTTTTTCTGAGGCGACGATTTTTGCCTTCACGTTCGCGTTTGGTGTGTCGCGTTTGTGATGTTGGGATGTTTGATTATCCGCGTTCGTGTGGCCTGTGTCGCGTTCGCATAGAGTAAGTGGGAGCAGATGGGGTCCCAGCCTTTTTGTGCTACGCGTTCGCGTAAGGAGGTCGCGTTCGCAATGGTTTGGAAAGCGGACGTTTCGCATTCGCGAGCTGGAGGTCTCGTTCGCGTAAGGGGAAAATTTGGTCAACGATTTTTGTGCTTCGCGAATGCAAGGCATTGACCGCGTTCGCGAAGAAGGTTTTTTATGCCTGGGCAGAATGTTTAAATAGCCATTGTCCGCGATTTTGGGGCTAACTTTCACCATTTTTGGATCATTTTGGAGCTTTTTGAGAGAATTTAAAGAGGGATTCAAGATATAACACCTGGAGGTAAGATTTTTGAACTCAATACTCGATCATATGCTGATTCTTACTTGTTTAATCATGAAATGTGTGGGAATTAAAGCTTAAAATTGGAAAATTAGGGTTTGACTTTGGAGAGTGTAAATTGGAAATTTGAAGGGCAATTGAGGTTCGATTTTGATGTTCTTTGTAGGTATAGACTTGTGAGAGGATGAGGATTCTATGGATGTGACTTTTATCGGATTCCGAGACGTGGCGTCGAGGGCCGGGTTTGAGCAATTTTGGGATTTTTTTATGTAAATTGGATATTTTCGAGTGGGCTTCATTCCCTTAGTATATTTTAATGATTATGTACTGATTGTGCCTAGATTTGGAGCATCCGGAGGTCGATTTTAAGGCATCGCGGGCTAGATTTGGGCCGGATCGAGGTGAGTAATGATTGTAAATGATGTTCTGAGGGTATGAAACCCCGGATTTGCACATCGTTGTGCTATATTGAGGAGACGCACACGCTAGATGACGAGCGTGGGGTCGTGCACTATTGGGGATTGTGACTTAGTCCATCCAGAATGGTTGTTTTACTGCGTATTTGATTGGAAACTATTTGCTATCATCATGTTTTAGGTTGAATGCCATATTTGGGCCTCGTGCCGACTATTTGAACCCTTCGAGGATTTTTATTGATATTTCCTCATTGTTTTGAATTTATACTTGAACGCAGTCATGTTATATTTTACCTTTTTCATAACTCAACCATGTTTACTCTGTTTTAATATATCAAATGATATTTCAAATAATATTTTGGGCTGAGCATCATGTTTTATTGTTGCCCAAGTGGCTTATGTGATTTTGACTGAGTAAGGCTGAGGGCCTGTGCTGTGAGGATACTTTTGGGTCGGGCTGCACGCCGCAGCGGTGATACACTGATTATGATTATGAGACTGAGGGCCTGAGATATGTACGCCACGAGGTGGCTTGATGATATGAAGCTGAGAGCCTAGTGATGATGCCACGAGATGGCTTGATATTGCGCTTGGGCCGTAAGGGTCCCCTCCAGGAGTCTGCACACCCCCAATGAGCGTGGGTACCTATTGTGATATGAGATATAGCCCGAGGGGCTGTGTTGCTCCATGTTGTTGCCTGAGGGGCTATTTTCTTTTGGTGTTTGCGCTCGAGGGTCGGATTTTTTGTTCTTATCTGTTCTAGTTGCTTTGAATTTAATTGCTTAACTGTTAAAGAGATATTTCTAAAGAAGTTTTAAACTGAGCTAAGATGCTTAAAAATATTTCACAGCTTCATTGCTTTCTTACTGGTTTTGTACTGCTTCTATACATCATGTTGATGCACTTTTCGTGATTTCTTATCGCTCAGTCTTTATTTATGATTATTGCTCACTGAGTTGGAGTACTCACTCTACTCCTGTCACCTTGTGTGCAGATTCAGGTATTTTTACACCCGGTATCGGGTCTTGGTTGAGCAGAGGCAGAGTCATTGGAGTTTAGCGAGGTAGTTTCCCGGCGTCCGCAGCACTGCTTTACTCCCTCTTGATGTCATTAGACTGTATTTAGTATTTCCAGAATTTCCGTTGTATTTTAGACCTTAGTAGATGCTCGTGACTTGTAACACCTGATGTCGGGCTATATTCATTTCCACGCTTGTTTATTTCGCTAAATCTGCACTTGTTGGGGATTATTCTTATATATGACTTAAATTGACATATTAAAAGGGTAAAATTGAATTTGGGAATTGTGTCGGCTGGACTTGTCTTCACGAGAGGCGCCATCACGGCCGGGTCGGTTTTTGGGTTGTGACAAGTTGGTATTAGAGCCTAGGTTACATAGGTCTCACGAGTCATGAGCAGGTTTAGTAGAGTCTCGCGGATCGGTACGGAGACATTTGTACTTATCCTCGAGAGGCTATAGAACCTTTAGGAGAAACTTCACATTCTTGAATTCTTATCGTGCGTCCTTGATTCAGCTTGAAAAGTAACTCTTTGAATTCCTTCCACGCGTTCGTAGGCACGCATGAGCGCTTAGTATCCGATGTGCATCGATGGCTTGTGAATCCCTGATCAAGGGGCGAGATGTGATCTCTGTTTGTTGATGTTGGGCCAGTCTAGAAGACTTGAGGATGGATTTTTGCCTATAGCTCAAGCCCTGAGCTGTTGATTTCGTGAGTGTGTGCTTCTGGATCTATATGTTCTGTTGTGTCCCTATTAAGGGGAGTAATGACTGGATAGCTACGTGATGAGTATGTTATGACTGCGAGGTGTATTCATATGATTTGTAAACGACGAGAAGGGTCTGCTGGAGGATAAAAGAACTATTAGGTACTTGATTTTCATCTCGATTTGAGGTATAGCCTCGAGTTATGGGAGTGTGAAGAATCTTTTCATGTGTTCTAGTTGGGAGTGAAGTGAATTTCATATTGTGGTATGAGTTCAGACTCAGGAAGATTAAGTGACTGCGTAATGTTTATGATGGTGGAAGGTATACAGAAATGTTAGTTTGAGGCAAAGCAGGTGGGGTTATCTCATGCGGATTGTTCTGAAGTTTGTGTAATCCCTTGTGTCATTTATTGACTGTTAACAGGGAAATATATGTTTTACAATTTGAATTTGGGTTGCTCAAGAGAGTAGGCTTGACTACTACGAGAGTGAAGGCAAGATTTGCAGAAGATATAAAGTACTAGATGGTCTGTGTTCCACGAGCTTATGAAGGATTGAGTTTAATCTCACTATGGTATTATGGCAGCAATAAAGTATATGCGTTATGAGTTATTGTGTATGTTTTGGTCTATGGCTTCGAGCCAAGTGGGGGAGTCCACTATTAAGTAGTCGATTGCACGGTTATATGCTATGTTGGTTCTAGTTTGACGCGTGCGGATGAATCAGTTATGGCTTACGGAGATTGAGACCGAGGATGGCTCGAATTAAGGAAAATTTGGACAAAGGTTATATCATGCTTCATAGGTGTATGAGAATCACGGAATGTCTTGAGTTGTTGTTGGTAATGGATGTTCGGTGCATAGAGCAGGAAGTTGCTTGGTTGTTCTAGAATGAGGTTACTCTGCGGTGTCAGAGTGCTATTAGGGCACGGGTGGTCCTGTTCGTTTGATCATGCTAATTGTAGTTTGAATAGAGTGAATGACTCTCGAGAATGGTTCTAATGTGTTCAAGATTTTACATGTAACGATTGGGTATTTTTAAGTTGTATATGTGGCTAGAAACTAAGTTTTCACTGGAAGATGTCAAGACTTGTGGTATTTTCTATATTAATTATGGGATTCTATATATCAGTATCAAGAAGGTGAAGGTAATGGCCTTGGATTCGTAGGAAGTCTCTTCAGGGTAAGCATTCCGAACGTGGTGCTGTTGGGAATATTTAAGAGAGAGTTCGGCGGCTTATGAGCCTTAGACGGTGTGGTTTTATGCTTGGGTCTCATGTGGTGAGTTTGGGATGAGTAATTGTGGTGTTACGGCAAGGAGAAGTATCAATTTGAAGGTAATCTAGAAGGAACTAGGATCAATAGGATAGCTTGGTAGTAGGCCGCATCGACATGGTAAAGACATGATTAGTCCTTTAAGTGATTACGAGGTAATGAGTTTATGCAGGTGTTTCGCAGCAATTCTCTTGGGTTTTTTGTGGCATGCGTAGCTTGGTTGAGTTAGAAGGATTCAGTTCTGATGGTTTAGTTTTGTGTGAATGGAATTCAGAAAGTTTTTTTGATGGTTTCTACCACGGTTAGAGATGCGTATTTTCTACGAGTGTGAGAAGCATGGGATGTGTAGTGATTTTTTTCTAAATGGGATCAATAGAAAGTTCTTGGTTGGTTAAGTACATAGTTACTTGTGGCTCGGAAGGGATATGAAGTTCTCATGGTTACCCTCGGACGGTATGGTTTATGCGGTATGTGGTGTAGGCTTGAGATTTGCATGTGTAAGGTCTCGGTTCAGTTTTGAAAGGAAGATCATAATATCCTTAAGCAGCGGCAGCTTCAGATAATTAGAGAAATGAGCTTCAGATAATTAAGGAAATGATATTATTGATTGGTGTGGCTTGATAAGGGTATATGTTTCTGATAAAGACAATGTGATTAAGTTGATGGTACTTCGGTAGTATTGCAACACTCTCTTGTTAGATCGACTGTTGATATTCGAGTTTGCTTGGCTGCATAGAAGAATTTTAGAGTATCTCTCGTGGAATGATAGAGTGTTAGAGGTGTGGTATGTATTCGGACGACGGAATTCGGATTCAGGTATGGTGATTTGTGTGCTATATGGAGTTGGATATTGGGAGTTCTCATATTTAGGCTATGTTGTGGTTGTGGGTCGCGTGTATCGACACTGTTTTGCGACTATCGGGGTTTGGAGACCCGAGTGGATCTTTTGTTGCTTGGTATGTTAGATTTTGGATGTGATATTGGGTATTGACTGATTGTCTCAGCGCTGTGTCATTCTGGACGATTGCGCTAAGGCAGCGATGTTGGCTATGACGGGAATGCCACAGATTGAGTGGCGAGATTCGACGGATTTCATGTCCTAGTAGGGTGGTTTTATGTTTTGAAGACCCAGCGGATGGCTGGGAAGGATTTTCCTTCTTATTTGGGCTTTTGTGATGGATGTCAGTGCAGAGACTCCTATCATTGATTCAGGTCCGATGGTAAGGGAATTTTCCGAATGTGTTCTTGTGGTTGGGCATGTTGCTAGGCAAGGTTGTTGATTTCGGTATTGATTTGATACCGGGCACTGTATCGTATGGCACCGGCAAAGCTAAAGGAGTGGAAGGAGCAGCTTCAGGGTTTCTTTGATAAGGGGTTCGTTGGCAGGCCAATGTGGATGTGTGTTCTAACTTGAGTCGACTTGGTGGGATCCGAGTTGTATTGCTGAGAGATGTGTAATTCGATTGTTATCTAGCCTATTAGTGTTCTGAGGAGATCTATGAGTTACCTTTCCGTGTTGCGATCCGTTAGGATTTGTTGGTTATAGGCACATGTGGTGCAGTGTTATTAGGGCCTCTGAGTGGAATTCGAGCGGGAAGAGTACTAGGTATTGCTCGGTGGATGGCGTATTGGTTATGTCCTTTCGAGTTATGTGGTGTTATGTAATTGCTTCGCAGTGGTTATGATGATTGCTTTGGTTTTAGACATCATATTAGGCACGGTTGTCGATTTTAAGCATAGTAACTTAAGGTGTTTCATATAGACCAGTGTTTGGACAAGGTCGCGCATTGGAGCGAAGCTATATGGAGGTATGATCCTGCGGGTTAGATTCGTGTGTTCTGTTTCTATGATGTGTGACGGGTTCTCAGCATTGTGTGTGGTGGTACTGGTGAGCTTCCGGTACAGCTCTTTCATTTGAGTCATTTTCATGAATTGAGTATGTTCGAATCGTTGCTTATTGGTGCACGGATTGCACAAGTCGCGGCTTTAGCCTGTATTGATGTGTCATGTCACTAGATTGATAATGTTAGATTAGATAAGATCGTTGGGGTCTTTAATAAATACAAACGGATTCGATTTCAGCATGTTGAAAGGATAATATCGAGGTTCGGCTCAGAAAGTTGCTATGATCTTTGCCAAAGGAGAGGTGGCTTCGTGAATGGTTGATTTGAGAAGTGGCTATGGCTTACTGCGTGTTTCATTTATCATTTGCAGTATATGAAAGTGTTAGAATGAGACTTTAGTTGATAAGAGGTTTTCTATCGGTATTCAGGTGTTATGTGCAGCTGCCGTGATTAGAAGTTATCACTACAAGTGTTTGAGTTATGTGGTATATCATGTGATTTCACCTGAGGTTGCAGGTATGGGTTATTACAGCTTGTTCGGGCTTATTCAGAGTATAGATGTGAGATTCTGATCTTGTGGATGATTTCAGAAGTGAAATGTGGTTCTAAGGTTTATGGGCTAGGTTGGATTGTGGAATTTCAGTTACATTGTATTATCGGACCCATATGAGATAGGGTGACGTGGGATCACCCCCGGGTATGCATGGTAAGGTTATTCAGCAATTTGTTGGATTTTGGAACAACTTTGGGCATGTTCGAGGACGATCGTATATTTAAGTGGGGGAGGATGTAACGACTCGACCGGTCATTTTGAGCTTTTGCACTTTGCTCGTCAGATCTCGGGCATGACTTGCCCCGTGTGATGGATTATGACTTATGTAAAGCATTGGTTTTGGTTTTCAGGGTAATCAGAATGAATTTGGAAGAACAGTTCTCAGTTTGAAGCTTGAAATTTGAAATTTGAAAAGTTTGACCAAGATTTGACTTGTTGGTATATGATCTCGGATCAGAATTTTTATGATTTGGCTAGCTTCGTAAGGTGATTTGGGACTTAGGAGCATGATCGGAATGCATTTTGGAAGTCCGTGGAAGGTTTAGGCTTGAATTGGCGAAATTGAGATTTTGGCGTTTTCCGGTTGACAAGTAAGATTTTGATATAGGGGTCGGAATGGAATTACGAAAGTTGCAATAGCTCTGTTGTGTCATTTGTGATGAGTGTGCAAAATTTCATGTCATTCGGATGTGGTTTGGTTGGGTTTTTTATCAAGAGCGTAATTTGGAAGTTCTTGAAACTCTTAAGCTTGAATCCGATGTGATTTTGGTATTTTGATGTTGTTTTGAGCGTTCCGAAGGTTGGAACAAGTTTGAATGAGGTTATGGGATATGTTTGCATGTTTAATTGAGGTCCCGAGGGCCTCAAGTGAGTTTTGGATGGTTAAACGGATCAATTTTTGACTTTGGACTTGGTAGTTTTTGCTGGTTTTGTGTTGCAAACAATTTGTACTTCGCGTTCGCGGTCAGGGACCCGCGTTCGCGAAGGGTGTTTTGCTGAGGCGACGATTTTTGCCTTCGCGTTTGAGTTTGGTGTGTCGCGTTCGCGATGTTGGGATATTTGATTCTCCGCGTTCGCGTGGTCTGTGTCGCGTTCGCATAGAGTAAGTGGGAGCAGATGGGGTCCCAGCCTTTTTGTGCTACGTGTTCCCGTAAGGAGGTCGCGTTCGCGATGGTTTGGAAAGGCGGACGTTTCGCATTCGTGAGCTGGAGGTCGCGTTCGCATAAGGGGAAAATTTGGTCAACGGTTTTTGTGCTTCGCGAACGCGAGGCTTTGACCGCGTTCGCGAAGAAGGTTTTTGATGCCTGAGCAGAATGTTTAATTAGCCATTGTCCGCGATTTTGGGACTAACTTTCACCATTTTTGGACGATTTTGGAGCTTTTTGAGAGGATTTGAAGAGGGATTCAAGATATAACACCTGGAGGTAAGAATATTTAACTCAATACTCGGTCCTATGTTGATTCTTACTTGTTTAATCATAAAATGTGTGGAAATTAAAGCCTAAAATGGGAAATTAGGGCTTGACTTTGGAGAGTGTAAATTGGGAATTTGAAGGGGCAATTGAGGTCCGATTTTGATGTTCTTGGTATGTATAGACTCGTGAGAGGATGAGGATTCTATGGATGTGAATTTTATCAGATTCCGAGAAATGGGCTCGGGGGTCGGGTTTGAGCAATTTCTGGATTTTTGATGTAATTTGGATATTTTCGAGTGGGGTTCGTTCCCTTAGCATATTTTAATGATTATGTACTGATTGTGGCTAGATTTGGAGCATCCAGAGGTCGATTCATGTGGGCAAGGTATCGGGGGTTAGAGTTTGGACCGGATCCAGGTGAGTAATGATTGTAAATGATGTTCTGAGGGTATGAAACCCCGAATTTGCACATCGTTGTGTTATATTGAGGTGACGCACACGCTAGATGATGAGCGAGAGGTCGTGCACTGTTGGGGATTGTGACTTAGCCCATCCCGAATGACTGTTTTACTGCGTATTTGATTGGAAACTATTTGCTATCATCATGTTTTGGGCTGAATGCCATATTTGGGCCTCGTGCAGACTATTTGAACCCTTTGGGAATTTTTATTGATATTTCCTTACTGTTTTGACTTTATACTTTAACTCAGTCATGCTATATTTCACTATTTTCATAACTCAGTCATGTTTACTCTGTTTTAATATATCAAATGATATTTCAAATAATATTTTGGGTTGAGCATCATGTTTTACTGTTGCCCGAGTGACTTATGTGATTTTGACTGAGTAAGGTCGAGGGCCTGTGCTGTGAGGATACTTTTGGGTCGGGCTGCACGCCGCAGCGGTGATACACTAATTATGATTATGAGGCCGAGAGCCTGAGATATGTACTTCATGAGGTGGCTTGATTATATGAGGCTGAGAGCCTTGTGATGATTCCACGAGATGGCTTGATATTATGCTTGGGCCGTAAGGGTCCCCTCCAGGAGTCTGCACACCCCCAATGAGCGCGGGTACCCATTGTGATGTGAGATATAGCCCGAGGGGCTGTTGTTGTTCCATGTTTTTACCCGAGGGGCTATTTTCTGTTGGTGTTTGCGCCCGAGGGGCGGATTTTCTGTGCTTATCTGTTCTAGTTGCTTTGAATTTAATTACTTAACTATTAAAGAGATATTTCTAAAGAAGTTTTAAACTGAGCTAAGATGCTTAAAGAGATTTCACAGCTTCATTGCTTTCTTACTGGTTTTGTACTGCTTCTATATAGCATGTTGATGCAGTTTTCGTGATTTCTAATCGCTCAGTCTCTATTTATGATTATTACTCACTAAGTTGGAGTACTCACTTTACTCCATGCACCTTGTGTGCAGATTCAGGTATTTCTGCACCCGGTATCGGGTACTGGTTGAGCAGAGGCAGGGTCATTAGAGTTTAGCAAGGTAGCTGCTCGGCGTCCGCAGCACTGCTTTACTCTCTCTTGATGTCATTAGACTGTATTTAGTATTTCCAGAATTTCTGTTATATTTTAGACCTTAGTAGATGCTCGTGACTTGTGACACCCTGATGTCGGGCTGTATTCATTTCTGCACTTGTTTTATTTTGCTAAATATGTACTTATTGGGGATTATACCTATAAATGACTTAAATTGACTTATTAAACTGGTAAAATTGAATTTGGGAATTGTGTCGGCTGGCCTTGTCTTCACGAGAGGCGCTATCACGGCCGGATCGGTTTTTGGGTCGTGACAATATCTCACTCAAAGATTCCAAAAGATGATTCAAATAAATAGTGGGATTCCAAAGAAAGAAAGTTCTAGCAGGAATTTCAAAGGAAATGATTGTTGCCATAAGTGTGGAAAGTCTGTACACTTCATTAAAGACTGTCCTCTTTATAAGTTGGATCATTACAAAACCAACACTGATAAGGCGGCTGAGGAACCAGGTCCCAGACTGAAAGTTCAATAGAATAGATATTGCTGACAATGTGGTGAAGCAAGTTTTGGGTGACTGGGGAGATTCCTCCAGTGAATCTGAAGGTGAGGATGACCAAGGAGATGCATCTATGATGGTTGTTGACAATGAATCTTCAGAATATGAGTCAATCTTTGCACTCATGGCTAAATCTGATGGTTACGAGGACAAGGAGGAAGATGAGGTAAGTCTTCTTAATGTTCAAAAAAATTTAAAAACTTACTCTAAGAAAAAATTGATATCCTTAGCAAATGTGTTGATTGATGCATATCATAGCCTCATTAATGAGAAAAATGCTCTAGTTGAAGAAATTGGAGACATAGAACAAGAGAGGGATGATATGGTAGTTTCCATTGTAGACTTGAAGGAACATGTGGAAGAAGTAACTAGAGAAAATACTTTATTGAAAAACCAAATAAAAAAATGGATGGACACCCCAAAAGGAAAAGAAGTGGCTACTGAGGCTCAACTTAAGCTTGAGTGAGCTTAAGAAAGTTAAAATAAGTCTTGTTGCTGAGTTAGAAAATAATAGACAACTTCAGGAGGATTTGAAAAGGGTTAAAAATGATCTTGATAAGTCACTTTAACGTACCTGGTCATCTGATGTAATAACGTCTATGTACAAGAGTAATGATGGAAACAAGCAAGGAATCAGGTTCCAAATGGCTAAAACCCCTATAATCCCCAATAGCAAGTATGTAATTATGGCTGATAATTGGTTGTGTACTCACTGTGGTCAAACGGGTCATTACAAGGACCCTTGTAAAACTAAAATTCAGTCTTTGCGGAAAAACAAAGTTTTTGTTGAAAAGAGGCCTACTGTTGAGGAACCTGTTCCCCGAGAAGAAAATATATGCTACCTGCATGGGCAAAAAGAAGTTTGATTCGCCCGCTCTATCATTATAAAGGACTCAAGCTGGCTTGGGTTCCTAAGTGTAATCAGTGATTTCGTGTGCAGGCTGGAGTGAGAGGAAGCAGTCAAAAAATGGTACATGGATAGCTATTGCTCTAAGCATATGACTGGAAGAATTGATGATTTCCTCTTACTCTAGGACTTTCAAAGTGGGAGTGTGTCCTTTGAAAATGACAAGAAGAGTTATATTCTTGGTGTTGGCAAAATTGGCAAAACACTCTCTCATGCAATTGAGAATGTGTACTATGTGAATGGCTAGAAATATAGCTTGTTGAGTGTGTCTCAAATCTATGACAAGGGAAATGAAATGAAGTTCTTGTCCAAATCTTGTACTGTCACCAATCCCAAGACTGGTGAAGTGGTGTTGATATCAAAAAGGTTCAAGAACATCTATGTTGCAGACCTTGACTTATTGGATTATGGTGATCTAACATGCCTAAGTGCCATTGATGATGATGCTAATTCATAGCACAGACGATTGGGGCATGCGAGTCTTTATTTGCTGAACAAGTTGGTCATGGAGGACCTGGTTTATGGGTTGAAGCAGTCAACATTATCTGTTACTTGATTAACAGGTGCATGATCAGGTCCCTTCTTGAGAAGACTCTCTATGAACTACTCAATGAGAGAAAACCCAAGCTGACTTACTTGAGAGCCTTTGGATGGAAATGTTTTGTTCTCAACAATGGTGGTAAAAGTTCAGATAACAAAGAAGATGGAGATGGAGATTTCTCAAAGGTTCCTAGAGAAGCCATAGATATTAACAATGGAAAGACTGATTTGATGAGTCAAACCAAGCAAAGTGATGAAGAAGATGCAGCAGAATCTCCAAAAGGCACAGAGGAACCTGGTCCCTCTATCACCTCAATTAAATATGAACATAGGGTTGTTGATGCTGCTTTAGGTACTCCCGATGAAGAATAAAGGAGTGAAAGTCATAAGTCAATTGATGCCAATGACGCTTCAAATATGGAGGAACCTGGTCCTTCAAATTCTGAAGTTCAAGTATCCAACTGGAAGCAAAAGAGTTCACATACCCTTCAAAATGTAATCACACCCTTAGACTCTGGTATTTTAACCTAGATCTAAGGCAAGGAACATGTTTGCCCTCTCAGCCTTCTTGTCTCAAATCTAGCCTAAGAACATCAAAGAAAAATTGAAAATGCTAACTGGATAGTTGTATGCAAGAAGAACTCCATCAGTTTGAGAGGAACAAAGTGTGGCACCTGGTCCCTAGTCCTTCAGACACAACAACGATTGGAACCTGGCCCAAAAGAATATCACTTGAAGACTGTTAAAGGAATTTTGAGGTATCTTAAAGATCTGGTCCTCGTCTATTTTTCAGAAGATAATTTTGACTTAGTTGGATACGCTGATGTTGATTATGTAGGATATTTGGTGGATACAAAGAGCACATCCGGAATGACACATTTTCTGGGGTCATGCTTCATCTCATAGGGTACAAAGAAACAAACTTTGTGGCTCTTTCTACTACTGAAGCTGAATACGTGGTTGTTGCTTCTTGTTGTACTCAACTACTATAGATCAAGCAACAACTTGAAGACGTTGGTGTATTTATAGCTTGAACCCGTTACAACACAAGGGGACAAAGCACATTGATGTGCAACATTAGTTTTTGAGGGATAATGTTGAAAAGGTCTGATTTGTATGAAGTTCTGGAAGATGGAGGAACAGGTAGCAGCCATTTTCACCAAGGCGAGCATGGAACAAATTGAAAGAAATCGTCTGGAGCTAGGGTTGATCAAGCTCAACTAAGGACCTGGTCCCTTGATGGTTGACTATGTTAAGAAGTCTTTGGTAGATTTGATAGGACTTTAACTCAAGGGAACATGGTAGATCTAATATTCTAGAGAGTGAGGCTGAAATTATTATTGGGTTTGTTAAAGCCTTGAAGGATGGAGGAATTAGTGAATGTGTTGGAAAATGGGGAACTGAATGAGGGACATGGTCCCTCAAGTCCTTCTCAGGATGTTAATTCTGAAGATGATCTTTTTCCCTTGAGCTCTATGCTTAAACGAACCTTTGATCCAGTAAAAATGACTAATGAAAGTAGGCTGATTGATGATGAAGGGGCGTGGCTTGCTAATGTAGTGAATGGGGGAGAGAGAATGAAGTGGAAAAATCTTCACTAGTGAGAAAGAATTCAAAAAAAAAGGAGCAAAATGGAGAAAAGAAAGTCAGCTGAGAAAGATGCAATGGATGATAAGGGTGAATAGATTGAGAAGAAGAAGAGGGAGACCTGACCACTCAAGAAAAGAAAGGGTAGTGTGAGTGAGGAGTTTGGTTCCTTACAGAAGCAAAAGACTGAGTTATCGGGTTTAGAGAGGAAGAAAACTCTGAAGTATCACAAAGTGTTGTTAAGTAGAGTGTTTGACTATGATATTACTGAAAAATGGAGGAACTTCTTGATGTTGTTGAGTTCTAAAAATAAAATCACCTCTTTGTTTTTCCAAATCCAAAAGTTTATGAAGAAGAAGTAAAGAACTTCTATGTTGTATGTGATACTCTGATGCCATATGTGCATGGGATTGAGTTTTTTCTTGATGAGGAGAAGCTTGGTTAGATTCATGATGTTTTGACTGATGGTTCAGCTTGCCCGGAAAAGTAGAGAACCAAGTCCCCCTGGTTCAGTTGTAGAATAGAATGCTCAGTTGAAGGGTTAGAACAAAAGATTGAGGAAACTAGTGGGGATCTGAGAGAGCAGATGATCATTGATTAGAGGACTGTGAATGAACGAATGGACAAGCTCATCAAGGCCTTAGACCCTTAATTTTCTTCCTGCCTAGTGATCTGTGTCTTTCTCCCCTTCCAAATTTCTTCAAATTCCTTTCTTCTTTTGACTCCTGTGTTTGATGACATTGGTACTTCAGTTGTTTAAATTGTCATATTCTATATTGTTGAAACTATAGTGCTTTTGTTATAATTACTCTACTATGGGCTATCACTCTATTCTGTGCAATGACATTCACTTGTTGTTCTTGTTATTGTTTATGATGTGTTGCCCAAGTGACATGAGTTAATGTTGATGAACTTCTTTTTGGATATGCCTCTTATGTTATTCTTTTTAATGATGCCAAAAGGGGGGAGTTACATAGGTGTCAATAGGGGGAGGAACAGAATTGAATTGATATATTGTGTTGTGCATGAAAGATAGGTCTACTTCGTAGTGCTTCGCAGGGGGAATGTTGCTGTTAATATGATGATTATAGGTCTGATCCATAGGGGAATTTGTAAGGAATCTAGTTCTCGGGGGAACATCAATTTTGGGTTTGTCATCAGCAAAAAGAAGGAAATTGATAAGTTATGCTATTTCATGTTTTGATGATTTATCAAACGTTCTCGAGGTACCAGATAGGGACCAGATGTGCTCAGTTTCCTTGGTCGTCATACAGTCAACTCTACAGTTGCAAAAGTTGTTGCATTGTGCCGATTGGTAGCGGATGTATTACTTGAAAATAGAAAGGAAGAAACATGTTCTCAAGGGGAATATGGTTGATTCGTATGGGGAAAAATGTGGAGATCTGGTTCTCAGGGGGAATATCAATCCTAAATTTGTCATCATCAAAAGGGGAAAAATTGATAAGTTATAAGTCTTTTTGTTTTAATTATTTGACAAACTTCAGGAGAGAACTAGATAAGGAACATGATACAATTAGTTCCCTCGTGTTCAGAATGACTAGTTGGATGTCTGGTTCAATTCTCAATGAAATCAGTAAGGGAATAGCAGCGGGAACATATAGGGATCAGTTCCCCTGGTCGACGCGCAGTCAACTCTACAGCTGTAAAAGTTGTTGCACTGCACCGTCTGGCAGCAGTACAACATCACAGTTGTAACTTGCTAAGGCCAAACTAAAGGACACTTTATTGCATCATCTTTGATGATATCACACACACATATTATCAACATGAGGAAAGGGATTTCATTTCTCCAAACACTTGCAAATCCAAAAATCATATTCTCTCAAGTGCTAGCAACTATCATATCAAGAACAAAGCTGATGCATAAGAGAGTGACACGTGGAGCCGAAGGCCGAGGATAGTTAAAACCAAAGACAACTATTACATTTGTCACCAAAAAGGATAACGCTCATAAAAATGCAATAAATATCTGCCACCCTGTAGCATTTAATGGAGAATATTCCACATTATTTAGCACATTGTTCGTTACAAATAATTCGTCATTTATGCTCACCGTTACACATTCTTCAATGCCCTCATAATTAACATTAAAGAAGGACATGATCCTAGGTCCTTATTTTCTAGGTGCAGCTATAAATAGTGAGCTTAGTTATTATTGTAAAGGACACGAATTTTCTAGCAAACTTACATTATAATATATTCAAAAATCTTTACAATTTTATCTCCTTACTTTTCAATTTCATTATTGTTGTACCCGGAAGCCTTGCTCCTGGATTTACTGTTTCTGCCTTTTCATCTTTATCTCAAGGCTAAGTATTGTGTATTTCTTCAATTCTTTTATTATTTCAGGATCGAATTAATTTACTTGTCTAGAAACTACGTATAAATTCAACTGTAATATTTTATGGGTAAACAGTTTGGCGCCCACCGTTGGGCCTAGACAGCCGTGTAATTAAGTTGATCCTTGCCTCTTTTACTAACGTGTTTTGGTTATTTGTCTTAGCAAAAAACCAAAAAAAGGCAGATAATGGTGTTAACAACATACAAAATCTTGAGGCCCAAAAAGACCAGCCTCATTACGAGGATTCAGTTAGTGACACCTGCAATGAGGTAAACGATGCTATGCCGGTCCACGACAGGCGGTACCTGTGACATGTTCGAGAGGTGACTCCCGATGAAGCTGAAGAGGTGCACGTTGTTGAAGCGGTAAAGGTCCTGCAACAGTAACAAGAGATCATTTTAGGCAATCTCACATGGCAGGATAAGGTTATAACGAAGTTGAAGCATGCGTTATCGGGGGCTTCTAATAACGCGAATAGACAAGGTCCAGTTCCTCTCGGTGCTCCCGCAAATCAAACAATGCAGAGGGTTGACAACAATACCCCGAGGGGCGAGGTTGGTTCTGATGGGACTGGGGGGAGCAGATCCGTCCTAAGTAACGAAAACGATCCCTTCAAGAATGAACTCTTACGGTTTATGAGAGAAGTGAACGCCCTCATGGACCAAATTCCGGGTGCACCATTGGTGCTAAAAGGTCCAGACTCAAAGAAGTATACTCAGTTGCCGTACAAACCAAGCGCGATACCAGAATTAATCTCGAAGCGGTTTAAAATGCCCAACGTGCCAAAGTATGATGAAACTTCAGACCCTTAGGAGTATATTACCACCTATACAATGGCGGTGAAGGGGAACGATTTAGCTCCCCACAAGATTGAATCTGTTTTGCTGAAGAAATTCGAAGAGACTCTCACGAAGGGAGCCTTGACGTGGTATTCGATGTTACCTGAACATTCTATAGATTTCTTTGAGATACTCACGGACTCTTTTATTAGGGCCCATGCCGAGCCAGAAAGGTGCATGCCCGAAAGGCCAACATATTCAGAATAGCATAAGAGAGTCTAAGTTGCTGCAAGAATTCGTCATCCGATTCCAATAGGAGAGGTGTTGTTGCCGGCTATTCCGGATGAATGGGCGGCTGAAGCATTTACCAAAGGTCTGAATTCAAGAAGTTCTGACGCTTCCCGAAAATTGAAGGAAAGTTTGCTTGAGTTCCAAGCGACGACTTGGGCGGATGTCCACAATACGTACGAGTCTAAGATAAGGATTGAAGATGATCATATTGGCTTCCCGTCAACAGAAGGACGGGAAAAGAATAAAGAAAAATCAAAAGACGATTTTGACACAGATAGACGGTCTTCAAGGGGACAATTTTTGCTCTACGAATAAGCTGAAGGACGCGGTAGAGGTTTCTGATTGGCAGACAGGTTTGTTACCAAAAGAAGAATTTATCGCGGTCGGAACAACAGATCATTGCAGGACAAAGAAACGTCAGGTACATAAGATCCTTCCTACCCCAGGATGTCAGAATACAACTTCAACGTCAGTGTAGTAGAGTTGGTATCGGCTATGAGGAACATTAAAGAAGCACGGTTCCCGAAGCCGATGAGGTTCGATCCCAGCCAGAGGGATCCCAATTTGTCATGCGAATACCACGGGATGAATGGCCACCAGACCAGGAACTGTCGACATCTATGTGAAGAGGTGGCATCAGTACTAATAAATGGTCATCTCAGAGAATTCGTAAGTGACCGGGCCAAGAACAACTATGGTTGCAACCGCGATAACAAAGAGCCCTCGAAAGCAAGAGAAGATCCCTCGTGGCAGACAATCAACATGATCTTCAGGGGGAACGAGATCAACAGGGTCACCTTCTCAGCAGCAAAAAAGACGAAGGTATCAATAACCCATAGTAAGAGACACTGGGAAGCCACTTAAGGAGACATCACTTTCACGGAGGAGGATGTAGAATGGTTGTTGCTACCGTACAACGACGATTTGGTAATTTCTTTAAATTAACTAGAGTTTAAAATCAAAGCGTGTTATGGTGGATCTAGGAAGTTCAGCCAATATCATACAATTGAGGGTAATGGAGCAAGCCAAACTCACCAGAAGCATCATTCCGCCCAAAAATGCTTCGCCAGATTCAACCTCACAAGCGTGACAACCCAAGGAGAGATCCTGCTGCCCACGAACGTCGAAGGGGTGATGAAGATGACTCTTTTCGAAGTTGTGGACGGTGATATGGGTTATAACATTATTCTGGGAAGACTATGGTTGCACGAGATGAGAGTCGTACCATCCACATATCATCAGTTGCTAAAATTCCCAACACCCGAAGGAATCAAATAGATAAAAGGCAACCAACCGGCGACAAGGGAGATGAATGTGATTTCGGTCTCCAGTAGCAAAGGAAATGATTATGCGGCATAGCAATTACAGGAATCGGTGCCTGCTCCCGAATCGAGTGAAGTTAGCTAGGAGGGAGAAGCGTCAGAATCTTATCTTTACCTGTACCAGATGAGACGGATGCAACAAAATCCACAGCGGAAGAGCTTGAGCAAGTTGCATTGTTTGAAAAGTTCTTGGAGAGGAAATTCCACTTGGGGAAAGGACTGCACCCCGAGCTCTTCAAGTTGTCAATTTTATAGCTGGCGATAATGGCTCTTGTGTTGTTTTTACCCGTGGGCTTTTTTATAGGCTTTGTTTTCTGCTCGTTAAGGTCTTTTGAAATAGTTTTGCCTGATCCGTCTTCGGTTCTAGAAGAACCTCGATTTCAAGTTGTTATCGGCGATGTTTCGAGCACCTCGGAAGGTTCATAGCTCGTAGGCTGAGTATGTCGAAGCCTTTGTGATTTGGAGTTGTCATGGTCGAAGCTCGTTTTTGCCTATTGAGGGAAGCCTGTTTTTGTCACGCCCCAAAAATCGAGGAGCGCTACTGGCGCTCAACCGAGTAAACCAACTGAGCAAGCCTGTTAGGTTTCATTCTACCCAAAGATGTACTCCATTAATCATACTTTGAAAGTATTTCATTAACAACATCATTTTATTTCCATTAGCAGCTTACTTCATAATTATCAAAATATTACAAATTTTTTAAATCATTGCCAAATATCAAGATTTCTAACTCAATTATCCATTATCAAAAACCACCCACAACCTGTCTTCGGAGCCTCTAAATACAACTGAAGAGTAATATGGAAATGCCGGCAACAAGGCTGCGGCTATACCTCAAAATACAAAAGTACATGATAAACATTTGATATAAGAACCCAAAATAAATTGGGGCTTACCATGTCAGCTGAAAAGAAGATGCGTCACTATCTGCAACCACCACTGCCTGCTATGGAACCACCTACATCCATTTAAAGACGTAGCACCCCCGGCAAAAGGGACGTTAGTGCCATCGAATAGCACTAGTATGTATAACTAAACATACAAGAACAAAGAAATCATAAGGATTCAACAAAAGCTTTAAACAATCACCACATCATCAAATAAAAGGAATCACATAGCTTTCACATAATTTCCATAGCTTTAGTTTGGGGCATTTAATATTGTTCATCATAATTCATAATACCACCGCTTTCTTGAGTGGAGTCCGATCATGACCCGATCAGCTGGGTTGCCTCATTTGAGACATGTACCTCAATCACAATCTCATTCTCACTTTTTGGAATTCAATATTAGCACAATATCCCCATGTGTGCGGCATGGCGTCCGATCACGGCCCGATCGACTAGGCCGCCTTACCAAGGCATTGTTCCTTTCTCATTAATCATCTCATTTCAATCTTTATTTCATATATATCAATTCATAGGCACTTAGGACCACAATTATCACATCATACTTGGCATTAGGCCACATTTCATAACTTGCATTCCATATTACTTTCACTTTCAACATCAAACTTGCAATTTAAGATAATGGGCACATACAAGAGCAATTCAAGTTGTAAGCATAAAGAGGAATTCTCATGATTCAGCATAATAATCACAATTTAAACTTGACTTGAAATCTAAGCAATTTAGCATATAGTTCACATTCTTCGCATATCCCCAATTTACCAAGAATAGCACTTGAACACATTGAGACACACCTTTCACATATATTCTTGCAACACCAAGTCTTTTGAAATAACAAATGCTACATAAATCAAATTCCGGACTTACAACATATGCGGGGACACCATGGGAGCTCAATTTCTAAGAAGATGGGTTTTTTAGCCATACATACCTCGAAGAGATTTTCCTTAAGTTACTACAACGTTCCGGAAATTCTAGCAATCCCAATCTACTTCGAGAGATAACAAAATTGAACACGAATTAGGAAATATTCATGGTTTCGGCTCGTTTGAGCATTTTATCTAACACTAGTTGTGCATCTTGATTTTAAGGCTCTTTTCCAAGATTTCCTTCATTACCCAACCTAATCTTTGCTTATTCGTGTTCAACAATCTTCTCACAAACCTAATTTGTACATGTATGTATACATAATACTATTACACTCAAGAATCATACCTCAATAACCCATCTTATACCCCAAACTCGAAATTAAATTCTTATGTATAGAACCTTGCCTCCTAGATGAAGAACATGTGATTGGCTTCTTTGATTCTTGAAGACATGAGCAAGAGATGGGTGATTATGAAGTTAGGCTCCTTCTCTCTCTTTCTCTATCTATATTCTCTCAACCCTCTCTAAAATCAGTAGAAAATGACCCCAAATGAAGCCCAAAGACTATATATTAAAATGGGGCCGGGTTATAAAAATGGGAAAAATAATCCTCCAAAATTGGGTCTGTGATCGCAGAATGGACAGCAAAACAAGAATGTGGGCCGCAGAATGCATCGTGAAATAGGTGCCCAAAACTGGGCAACACTGGCCCAATCTACGATAGATCTGCGATCGCAGAGTCTAAAATGCGACATATCTGCGATCGCAGATTCGACACAGGATCGCATTTTTTCAGCCTTTAGTAATTTGATCATAACATTGTGTAGGAATGTTTAAATGACGAACGGATTTAAGCGTTAGAAACTAGACTAGAAGACCTTTCATATGATAGGTTGTTGACCACATAAAACCTTATATATATTTAGATATTCCTGTCCAAAGTGTGGACATGTGCGAACTCATTTGGAATTTTAGCCTAGTATGAAATTTTTCTATTTGACTTAGACTTAGGCCTCCCATTAGACCCCACATTACACATTATAAGACTTATACACTTATTTACCAAATCCAATTGATGCCCATCATGTTAATAGCACATAAATATTATAATTAGCCTACCTGGCACCACGAAATCCTAAATTACTTAGCGAAATTTTTCGGGGCCTTACAGTTTTAACCGGTTCTTTCCGAAGAATATTCAAAGTAGTGGCCTGCGATTTTGTTTGGTAATGGTTGGGCATCCTCGAGTTGCATTAATTTGGCTGTATCAACCATTTTGACCATAGTCGTATATGTTTGGCCGGAGCCATTTTTGATCCCGAGTGATAGTTTAGGCATCTACACTGAGGGTATGCCCTTTCTGGATTCTTACAAATGCGATGTATAGCCTAAACTTTAGGATTTTCATGCCTGTTGAGGTCTTATAGTTTGTCATGCCTGTTGAGGTCTTACAATTTTTTGTTGTAATATAGAATAAATCTGGTTACGCCGAGTCTGCCCGCTAGGGGTCTTACAGTTTCAGGTTTTCCAGAGCATGGCAATTAATGATAGTCTCCGAGTCACCGAGTTTGTTTAAGCTTGAAAACCGCTTCTCGTGAGCTCGGAGTTGCCTTGTAGGGGCTTTATGAGCCCGAAGTTCCGACCTTGAGATTGTGCAGGTGCTGAATTGCTGACGTTAAGTGTTCGAGTAGTTCGAGATGCATTTGGTGGAGGGGGCCCCTGTCGGGGGTATATTTTAAATTTCCTTGTTTGGAGAATAAGATGCTGAATAGCTATCCTTCTATTGCTTGGTGTATACATATATTGTTTCATTGTTGTGAGCTCGGCCTACGAGGGCGCGGCTTCTCGGACCATTCGATCCGGTATATAACTCCCGATTGAGATTTAGTCTGTTGTTTCCTGGTCCTCCCGAGGGGACGGTGCTCTTAGAAGAAGATGATCGCTCGTCGTTGGACTGTAGAAGAAATCATGGGACCTTATCGGATCCTCCTCTGGGGGTACGTTGCTCCGCTAATAATCTTGCTAATGAGGCCCTCTTTGGGGTGGAAGCCCAATTGAGGGGAAAGAGCATGGCGGGCCATTTTTTAAGGCCTAGGGATTTTCGGGTAGAGGTAGAACCTCCGAATATCCTGGCCTACTATCTGCATACAGGTTAGTGAAAAATTAGCAAGGGTGTAAAGCAGATCTTCCTCACCGCGGGATGCATAGGCGGCATTTCGAGATTGGGCATGTTTCTACCCTTTCGGGGTGTGAGCGCCGGTTCAACCTTCCGTCGTGTCTCATCAGGCTTGACCGAAGATGTGGTTTTCTTACCTTTTGATCCTTCCTAGGGTGGGGGCATTGACGTTGTCGATGCGCCATATGGTGAAGAACCTCCTCTCATCGTGTATTGCTCTCTGCCGACTTATTTTAGTTCTGCCCTTTGAGAGGGATTTCATTCTTTTGGAAAAAACGGGGCCGATAGTGTCCCTGGATGGTGTGCTGGCAGTCATCTAAATAAGACGTCCGTGCTTTGCGCTTCCTTTGGTGGTACAGAGATCGTCGTCCCGGCCCGAGCTTAGATAGGCCGTATCAAGAGAATGGTCTTTGTGGCGATTATCATTTGGAATTTATCAGGGATTCGGGATGTGGGAGTGATTTGGTACGTTAGTCCGGAATGCCCAATTGACTTTTGTCCGACATCGCTGTTGTACGTGATCGAACCACCTGAATTCATGAACACATGTTTTATTTAAGATAAATCAAATTAGGGAGAGGGTTACCGATGCGTCAATGTGACGCTGGGGCGGAGTCTCGGTCCCCATTTTCCTACGAAATATTTCCCTGGACCCATTTTTTCCTGACGACAAACATTTTTACTTCCCATTTTATGAGTCCCCAGAGGGTGTCGTTGCTCCTTCACTATCGTGGTAATATGTTGTGGTTTGTTCGTTTCATCCCTCTCGGTTGTCCTCCTCCCTTAGGGCTGGACTCGAGCTTGACCGCTCGATGGTACTCGGCGGTGATTTTTACTGAACAACATGGTTGTCGTCCTTCTGAGCTAGTGGCCATTTTTGATCACGCAATCGCGCGTGCCCTGTGGTTCCCGCACCGGGTTGTGGTTCTTTTGAAGGGGTTTTGGTCGAATAAGCATAAGTCGTTCAGTGTCCCTAGTTTCGCTTATGGTGATCACGATATTCATCATGGCAATGTTGAAATCATACACCGATGAGCAGGGTTCCTCTTCCAGTTGTGCCTCGTTAGATTTCCACTTAAGGTTCTTCGAGGATGTTGCCCTCGAACTACTTCCCTACTGTTGCGAGGTAGGTTGCTTCTTGTGGCGTTCCTCCCATTCGCGGCGCATGCTCCATCTATTTGGCATTAGTTTCTTTGCTGGGAGCCTGCTTGGGTATACCGGGCCCGTAGAGGCTCCCGGATGGTTGTCTGTGGCCCTGATTCGTGGCAGGTGTCAGGTACGGGCATCCAACCAGGTCTTGGCAAGGTATCTAATTAAGCTTCGCTTGAAATGACCCAGAGTTGTCGGGCATGCTTCGTTTAAACTTTGGGCGAAAGCCTGGGTTGCCCAGTCATCTGAAACTGGAAGCGATCTCATTCGTCCTATTAGGGAATGAGGCGCGACTTCCTGTGGTGTTTTATTCTCTTTTTGTTCGGCCTCCGATGTACCGGGCTCTTTCGTTACTGCTTCAATGGTGTCGGCATGAGCTTCTGCAGCGGAATCTACTGGCGTGGTAAGTGAGTTCATGAGATCAGGTGCTAGGCTACTGTGCCACATCATGGTTTCTCTCGAGAGTGGTTCCCCGAACTTTTTCAACATGACCAACTCGAACTCATCATCTTAAAGGTCGCTTCTATTTTTTTCACACATGTAAGCGATGGTGTGCTCATCGGGATCCGAGGTCCTGTCGCACCTAGGGAGTTCCTGCTTTCCGTATTTTCGTGAAGAAGTTTCCAGGATCGTTTCCTCGGGATATAACTGTTGTATGAGCCTCCATGAACTTGACTTGATTCTCTTCGAGTGATCCTCCAGCATCTTTGTTGTGGCGGGGTCTGTTATTGATCCGTTGTTGTTTGATCTTTTGGGTACTCGTTCGGTGCAGGGAGCCGTTTCCAGCGCTACTATGTTGGGGATGCCCGTATGGCTCTGCGACTGAGCGATAGCCAACTGTTGTGCTTGAAATATTTCAAAAATGTCATGGAGACTAACTTCCTATTCTTCTAGAGCTGGGGTTTTTTGAACTTCCTGTTGGTCACTGTGCTGTATACGCCTGTTGGTGTGAGAAGTTTTGACGACATGTTGTGCGTCCTGTGAGTCCGTGTCCACTAGAATCGGTCTGAGGGCGTTATCAGGATTCTGTAGTGGTGCTCTGGTAGCAGGGATAGCTAAGCCATTTTCCCTATGATTTTTGAGGTTGTCGTTCTGGACTCTATTTCCCGAGCCAGACATTTTGACCTGAAATCAAAGGATATTGGACAAGATAAAGTGTGAAAGATAATGTGTGTTTGTGCAATGAAACTAGCAAGAAAATAATCACTATTATTTTTAGCCCCACGGTGGGCGCCAAACTGTTTACTGTGAAAATGGTAACAACAATTAAATTTGTAAATGGGATTCTAAAAATAATTGATCTATTCCAGAGCTAGTTGTTAGAGCAGTTGATGCTAATAATATGGGGTTTAATGATGAAATTCAAGCTAAAACGAGATAGTAATCGAACTGAAGGGCATTCTACCCAGATATAGGTCGGGTCGATGGGGGACCTCGGAGTCAACATCAAGGTCGAGCTCGAGCTAACGGGGATAGTCGAGGATGGGACAACAGTTGAGGATATAATTAAACAAGGCTCTTTGAAGCCAATACTAAGCAATACGATGAAGAACTAGTAAGAAAGCATGGAGACTAAGGTGGCTTCGGGCCGGCGAGAACAAGCAAGTTAGAAAGAAGAGAGAGAGAGAGATAGTATTGCTCTTGTGGAGAAATGGAGCAACATCAGCCCTTTACAAGGTAGGGTAAGTCCCCTTTATATAGGAGGGGAACTCAGCTATACGTACGTGGAGATTAATTACAAAGTATGGATATGGGATGGCTTGACACGATGCCTCAGCATAGGCTCTGGATAGGCCGGCCCTGTCAGACTTAGCTGTGTGCCTTGGGAGCTTCCCCTTCTGTCCTAGCTTCGATCTCCATCTTCTTTGAGTCGGGCCTCGATGATCCCTAAGGTCGGGAACTCAGTCATGGCTTCTCGTCGTCGGGGTCTCGAGGAATTCTTCCGAAATGACTTGACAGCAAGAAATCAGGTTCTCTGATTTTGCCGTGTACGCTATCTTTGTGAACCTCTTTCTCAATTCCTACAAATAGTGTAGATATGGTAGTATCTTGTAATTCTTGGTGGCCCACTCTCCTTGCACCTGGTGCACAAGCAAATCTGAATCATCGATCACCAACAACTTCTGAACGTTCATGTCGTCTTCCATGTTGAGCCTGAGTATGCAGGCTTCATATTCTGCCATGTTGTTGGTGTAGGGAAATCTGAGTTTAGCAGATACCAGATAATGCTATCCCATTTCTGATACCAAAACTGCTCCAATGCACACTCCTCTGAAATTTGCAACTCCATCAAAGAACATTCTTCAACCGTCGTATGCTTCGGTGATGTCTTCTCCAACAAATGATACTTCTTCATCAGGAAAATACGTTTTCAAGGGTTTGTATTCTCCTCCCACTGGATTTCAGCGAGGCAATATGCTAATGTTTGTCCTTTGACCACCTTTTGAGTTACATAGATGATATTGAACTCACTTAGTAGTATTTTCCACTTAGCTAACTTCCCAGTCAGCATGGGTTTCTGGAAAATATACTCTAGAGGATCCATCCTGGATATGATGTATGTAGTGTAGGCATAGAAATAATGCCTCAATTTCTGGGTTGTCCAGGTGAAAGCACAACAAGTGCGTCCAGCACAGAATATCGTGCTTCATAAGGTGTAAACTTCTTACTCAAGTAATATATGGATTGCTCCATTCTTTCTGTCTCGTCATGTTGTCCTAAAACACATCCAAAGGCTCCATCCAATACAGACAGATAGAGTAACAAAGGTCATCCTTGTTCTGGCGGGGCCAAAACTGGAGGTGTTGACAGGTACTCCTTCATCTTGTCAAAAGCTTTCTGACAATCCTCGATCTAGCTTGTCTCGGCATACTTTCTTAACATCTTGAAGATGGGTTCATATATGACCGTGGACTGTGCTATGAATCGACTGATATAGTTAAGACACCCTAAAAGCCCATTACGTCATTTTTGCTCTTAGGTTGTGGTAACTCCTGAATAGCTTTGACTTTGGTCGGATCTAGTTCGATCCCTCGACTACTGACGATGAATACCAGTAATTTTCCTGTGGGAACCCCTAATGCACACTTTGCGGGGTTCACCTTCAAATTGTACCTCCTTAGTCAGTCAAAGAACTTCCTCAGGTCCGCCATGTGATCTGCGTCCCTTTTGGATTTGATAATGACGTCGTCTACATACACTAATATTTCTTTGTGTATCATATCATGGAAGATGGTTGTCATGGCTCCCATGTAGGTGGCCCCAACATTCTTTAGACTTAATGGAATCATTTGGTTACAATACATACACCACGGTGTGATGAAAGCTGTTTTCTCTACATCTTCTTCATCCATCCAAATCTGGTGATAACTCGGGAAGCAATCTACAAAGGATTGGAGTTCATGCTTTGCACAGTTGTTGATCAGGATGTGTATATTTGGCAGTGGAAAATCGTCATTTGGGACTTGCTCTGTTTAAATCCCGATAGTCAACACATACTCTGACCTTCTCGTCTTTCTTCGAAACTAGCACGATGTTAGCTAACCAGGTTGGATATTCGACTACCCTAAGAACTTTGGCTTTGATCTAATTGGTAACTTCCTCCTTGATTTTCAGACTAATGTCTGGTTTTAATTTTCTAAGTTTCTGCTTGACTGGCGAACACATGGGATTAGTAGGCAACTTGTGAGCCACTATAGAAGTGCTCAAATCGGTCATGTCATCATATGACCATCCAAATATGTCCTCATACTCTAATAGGAACCGAATGTACTCTTCCTTCTCTGTTTTTGACAAGTGAATGCTTATGTGGGTCTCCTTGACAGTCTCGGTGTCTCCCAAATTTACTGCTTCTGTTTCGTCCAGATTGGACTTAGGCTTGTTCTCAAAATTCTCAATCTCCCGGACAATCTCCTCGGGTATCTCATCCTCTTCCTCTGAGTCACTATTCTCATGTTGTGTTGCCTCATTACATGTCACAATTACTGGTTCATCAGGAAAATTAATAATAACACTGTAGACGGGAAAAGTGTAAAAATAGTAATGAATAATGATAAAGGATAAATGCATTTGATTAAAATTGAGAAAATTGTTCAAATAAAGCTTGGCTTGATGAATCGAGCGTTTCCCCTCCTAGCCTTATTCTAGAACCAATGGCCGGGATGGTTTGACTAGTGTAGATGGGGTTACTCCAATCTCCATGAATGATTACCTCCTGATGGTTCCATTCGAATTTTACGGATTGATGCAGTGTGGAGGGCACGACTCCAGTAGCATGGATCTATGGGAGGCCCAACAAAAGATTATATGAGGCTGGTATGTCAAGCATTTGAAATTCAATGTCGAACCAAGTTGGCCCTATCTGCAAGCAAATGTTGATTTCCACGAGCGTGGGCCTCTGTGACCCATAAAAAGCCTGCACATTCATGCTTCCTGTCCGTATTTCATGGAAACCTTTTTCCAACCTTTTCAGGGTGACCAATGGACAAATATTTAGACTCGAACCTCCATCAACCAGGACCCTGGCAATGAACTTATCTTCAAATTGTACCGTAATATGCAATGCTCGATTGTGATTCAGACCTTCGGGCAGTAGCTCATCTTCATGGAAGATAATCTAATGGCTCTCCAGCACTTGACCGACCATGTTGGCCATTTCTCCACCAGTGATATTATTAGGTAGATAATCCTGGCTCAGTACTTTCATCGAGGCGTTCTTGTGTGCCTCTGAATTTTGTAATAGTGACAAGATAGATATCTGAGCAGGGATTTTGTTCAGATGGTCAACAACAGAATACCCTTTTGCTTGTACTTTCCTCCATAGGTCATTTGGCCCGGTCTCAATGACAGGCTGCCTAGCAGTGACATCCTTACTTGAACATCCCAGGTGTTCAGGTGTATAGACTCTTTCAGTTCTAATCATTCCTTGTGCGGCGTCAGAATCTTCTATCTTAGTCTTCCCTTTTCGTCTAGCCTCGGCAAAATAATCCCAGAGTGTTGCTTTTGAGTTGAATGGGGGTGTGGTTGACACCATCACAGTAAAAGTTGTGACCACTTCTACTTTAAATGGAGCGGAGGTGGCTGCGGGCGGAGCTACTTCAACCTCGAATGGAACTGATGCAGTTACCTCAAAATCAATAGGTGCCTGAGTCTGAACCACGATAGGAGTAAGTGTGACTGCAACCTTAAAGTCATCACCTTCTTAAATGAGCCCAATTGACCCCTCAGGGTCCCACTCTTCATTTGTTTCTATAAGATGTATACCGTCACCTCTATGGTCAGCGGGGGATTATTGCAGACATTAGGTGCGGCTTCCTTTGCTTGGATGACCTTGTTGTCAATGAGTGTCTCGATCTTATCCTTCAACGTTTGGCACTCTGCAGTCATGTGCACTTTCATTCCGGAATGGTACACACAAGTTTTGTTTGGATTGACCCATTGGGACGGATTTTCTAATTCCACAGCGGGAACAGGAGTTACGTAACTGTAAGGCCCCGGAAAAATTTCGCCTAAGTAAACTAGGATTTCGTGGTGCCATGTAGGCTAATTATAATACTTTATGTGCATTAACACGATGGACATAATTGGACTTGGTAAATAAGTGTACAAGTTTTGTGTTAAGTAATTTGGGGCCCAAGAAAAGGCCCAAGGATAAGTCAAATTGGAAAACTTCATGATAATCTAAGATTTCAAATGAGTTCGCACAAGTCCCCACTTTGAACGAGCATATCTAAATATATATAAGGTTTTATGTGATGAACAACCTATCATATGAAAGGTCTTCATGTCTAGTTTCCAATAATTTAAACCATTCGTCATTTGGACATTCCTACATAAAGTTATGATCAAATTACCAAAGGCTGGAAAAATGTGATCCTGTGTTAGATATGCAATCGCAAAACCATTATGCGGTCCACATACTCGACTTACGATCGCAAATCTGGTCGCAAACTGGACCAGTTAGCCCAGTTTTGGACACCGAGTTTTGCGACACGTTTGCGGCCAACATACCCGTTCAGCGGTCCATTATGTGATCGCAAACCCGACTTCAGAGGGTTAGTCTTCCTATTTTTATAACCCGACCCCATTTTAATATACAGGCTTTGGGCTTCATTTTGGGGTCATTTTCTTACTGATTTTAGAGAGAGATGAGAGCATATAGACAGAGAAAGGAGAGGCCTAGCTTCATAATCATCCAAATCTTTCTCAAGTCTTCAAGAATTAAAGAACCCAATCACATGTTCTTCATCTAAGAGGTAAGTTTCTATACATTAGACTTTAATTTCAAGTTTGGGGTATAAGATGGGTTATTAAGGTATGATTATTGGGTGTATTAGTATTACGTATACATGCATGTACAAATTAGGTTTTGGGAAGATTATTGAACATAATTAAGTAAAGATTGGGTTGCGGAATGAATGAAACCTTGTAAAAGAGATTTGAAATCAAGATGCTCAACTAGTATTTGATAAAATGCTCAAATGAGCTGAAACCATGAATACCTTCCTAATTTTTGTTCAATTTTGTTATGTCTCAAAGTAGATTGGGATTGCTAGAATTTCCAGAACGTTGTAGTAACTTAAGGAAAGCTTAAACAATGTATGTATGGCTAAAACCCCGTCTTTTAGAAATTGAGCTCTATTGGTGCTTGTGTAAATGTGGTAAGACTGAACTTTGGATTCTTGCTTTGATTGATACTTTACATGAATTGGTGTTGTGACCCTATATTTGTGAAAGATGCATTCCAGCATGATCAATGCGCTATTCTTGACAACTTAAAAAGGGTGCAAGGAATATGAATCATGTATTCAAATACTAAGACCTTAAATTGAGGTTGGAGCTGCATATATTATGCCAAACTATGTGAAATCCTCTATGCATAGAGATGTTTAAAGTAATCAAATGAATTTGGAAAATAGAGTGTGGCCAATATGCCGATAACTTGAATTATAATTGTACCTGGTGATGCCTATGACATAAGAAAATATGAAACAGATTATGAAATAAGCATCGACTTTGCTTTCCATAAATGACTTCAATAATAAAGTGCCCTAAAGGCTTTATACACAATTTATGCCATAAGTGGCTGTTCGAGATAATGTCTTGCCTTATGAGTACATTCAATGTGATCCGAGTTGTTACATAATTCGATGTTGAAATTGTATATTGTCATGATCGGAAAAGAGTAATTCAAGAACAATTGGTGTAATTGATTGCTTATGCCTTTGATGTGTGTTTTTATTGTGGTTTGGTTGTATCCCCTCCTTTTTGAAAGAATATGTTGTGTTTAAAGTTCCATTGTTAATAAACTTGAGGTGTATGATTTCTGAAATATTGTATATGCCCATCGTCCATGATTCCTCTTATGTGTACTTGGCATCTTGAATGGAATGGCTTGTTGTTGAAATTGATATTGATGTGAAATATGTGAAAATGATGGGAAATGTGGGAATGAAGAGATTGAGTTATGAAATGCGGCCTTGTGCCAAGAATGATGTGATAATTGTGGCCCCAAGTGCCTATGAATTGATATATGAGAAATAAAGATTGAAATGAGATGATTAATGAGAAGGGAACAACGCCTTGGCAAGGCGGCCTAGCCGATCGGGCCGAGATCGGACTCCGCTCAAGATAGCGGTGGTATTGTGAATGAATTTCGGAAAAAAAGGAAAATGAGATTGTGATTGAGGTATATGTCTCAAATGAGGCAACCTAGCCGATTGGGTCGTGATCGGACTCCGCTCAAGAAAGCGGTGGTATTGTGAATGTTGATGAACAATATCAAGTGCCCCAACCTAAAGCTATGGGAATTATGTGAAAGTCATATGAATCTTCGATTTGTTGATGTGGTGATTGTTAATGCTTTTGATTGACCTTAATGGCTTGTTTATTCTTGTTTGATAGTTCTTTCTAATGAAAATGTGTTTATGATTTCTTTGCTCTTGTATGATAGTTAGATGGTGTTTAGTTATACATACTAGTGCTATTTGATGGCACTAACGTCCCTTTAGCCGGGGGCTCTATATCTTTAAATGGATGTAGGTGGTTCCATAGAAGGCAGTGTTGGTTGCAGCTAGTGACGCATCTTCCTTTTAGCTGAATTGGTGAGTCCCACTTCATTTCGGGGTCCTGTACCGTTGTTTATCATGTACTTTGTATTTAGAGGTATAGCCGGAGCCTTGTTGCCGACATTTCCTTATTATTTTTCAGTTATATTTAGAGGCTCCGTAGACAGGTTGTGGGTGGTGTTTGGTGTTAGGAATTAAAGTAGAAATATTGATGTTGGGCAAGGATTTATAAAACTTGTAATATTTTGATAATTATGATTTAAGTTGCTAATGGAAATGAAATGAAAGTTGTTAATGAAATACTTACTGAATCTGGTTAATGGAGTCCATCTCCTATTTAATCATGAGTTGGTTTGGGTAGAATGGAACCTAACAGGCTTGCTCAGTCGGGCTTACTCGGTTGAGCGTCGGTCGTGCTCCTCGGATTTTGGGGCGTGAGAGTAACTTGCGGCCTTTAACCTTTCATACAATTAGTCGATGGGCTTAGCTATCACGACCCAAATCGATGGGCCGCGACGGGCACCCGGTACCTTACTCAACCGAGCACCAACGTAATGTATCTTTCTTATTACATCATCATATACACGTGACATACGAGCCTAATAGGCCAACATAATCATTTATAAACTCAAAACATAGGCCGACAAGACCGTACAATCTTTCACGTACACGACATATGTCTACAAACCTCTAAGAGTACATAAATGTCATAAAGGTCGGGACAGAGTCCCGCCATACCAAACAATACATGTCTAATTCGTACTAACCAAACAAGCAACTCCAAAGCAAATAGAGCGCACCAACATCTTCTGGTGAGCTGATAGCCTACTTGGAGGGCTCTCGACCGTATATCGGGACCTGCAGGCATTAAACACAGCGTCCCTAGGCAAAATGGACGTCAGTACGAAAAATGTACCGAGGATGTAAGGCGCATAAATAAGTACATAACAGACATGAAAGAAATATAGAGTAATTGACTCAACCTGTAAGTCTGGATATCTCTGTAAAACATAAATTACTTTTAGCGTCATGCATATGCGTATGAATGTTATGTCGTGCATAGGTACATTTTTCATAACATCATCAGCCTCTGAGGGCATCCCATCATATCATATCGGCCACTGTAGGCAAAATCATCATCGTATACCAGCTGATCAGGTGGTGGTGCGTATATAACGCCATAACCTTTCCCATATCCCATATACATATATACGCGCATATAACACCGTCTGAGCCGTATTTTAGCTATTGTGGACAACATTATCATCGTGTACCAGCTGATCAGGTGGTGATGTGTATATAACACCGTAACCTTTTCCCATATCCCATATACAAATATATACATATATACACGTATATAATGCCGTCTTTGTCATGGGTAAATGCACATATAAACAACTGCAATGCATGAGAAGTACGTTAATAAAATCGTTCATAATGTCATAAGAACATTATGTCCTTGAATAATATCATGAAATAAACTTTTTTCAACTTACGTATTTTTCTGAGACTCATGAATAGAAGATATAATAATAATTGACATGGGGAATCAAGAATACAGACACCCCTAGTATTTCTATGAATAGAGTCATTTATGAAAGTTTCACATTTTTCTCGTTTCGTTTGTATTATTTTGATCATGCCAAAAAGAAAGAAGGGATAGCCTTAACATACTTGAGTCGATTCTCTTAGCAATTCCTCTAACACCCATCTTTTGTGATAAAACACGTAACCCTCGATCGAAGTAGGCAAAAATCCTTAAGAAATTCTTAATAAATATTGCACTCACGAAAAAAAGAACTTTAAAAGCAATAAATATCCAATATGCAACCCCTTTAACTATCGAACACCTTGAGTCACTTTAATAAACAAAGTATATAGTCGATTTCTTCAACCCCATCTCAGAAAATTTCAATCTTTGCCATATTTTTCATTTCACCACTGCTATGAACCAAAAGCCTAAGTATTTATAAATAGCCTAAATTTGTCTGCAAAAAACAAATTGTGCTAAGATTAATTGGAAAAATAAAATAAAGGATATTATTCAAGATTTCGTAAATTCTTCAGGAAGTCATGTTATTTTGGCAAATGATTGTGTATTTTTATATTATGAGGTTTCTTTGCATAGGATTGACTTGGGTACGGACAAAGCTATATGTAAATAATGGATAGTGAGGACCAACTAAGATGTACCTTTCTTATGTCCTAACAATGTGACACCATGCTATGTAGTGTATGAGTCATTTAATAGACCATATGGGGATGTCACATTTTTGGGATTTAATCTTATTTCATAATCAATTATTAATTAGCTAATATCCCGCTACCCGGTTATTAACCAATTACCCGCATAATTGAGAATTATTCTCACTTAATTGAAATATTACTCACTTTTAACATACCTTATATGCATTACTATTATTGTCATGTGGTATCTTGTATGGTACTAGTCCACAAATACCGAGTATTTTAGCTTGAGCCGTATTTTATCCGAAAATACCAAATTTCAACGAAATTCATTTTCTTCGACTTGTTTTTCCTCTCACCTTCACAAATTTATTCATCACTTACAATCCTTATAATCTCCAAATAATCTTTCCCTTTGACTGATGTCAATTACCATACGACAAATTCAACGTAAAATACTGCAGGGTGCAACATCGTCGTAACTTATTCTGCGGGGCATAACATTATCCCCCCCGGAACATTCCTCCTCGAATGTTGACTGATGCACTTATCATTTTCATAACTTATCTCTTCTGAAAACTTTAGAACTTCCCTTGCCATCTAGGGGACTATTCTGTGAATAAGTCCAAAGTCCAGGGCATTCCTCCCTTAAACCTCCTTCACACACCACAACTTGTAGTCGGAATCCTTCCAATCTCGTAATTGTTGCTACCTTTCAGCATGCAGCTTGTATGATTTTGACCTTGTAAGTGTGTCAAATCTCTAGGCTTCATATGGAGAGTTTGATAAGATGTACCTTTGGGCATCTATGAGTATACTGAAGTTCTTCGCTCGGTACTTTGTTGAATTCATGAATATTGGTATATCTTATCGCATAGTTCCGTTTAGCCATCCATATGAATTTACTGCCATAACACTTACTTTAGTATATTGTTGAAGAGGTCTGCTACCAAATCCCAGCTTACTCTTGTTGCTTATTCCATATGTATAAATTTAATTCCTTTAATGCTTCTGCATTACTGCTCATCTTTAGAATGACAATCTAATCTCATCTCATACTTTGTGACTTTTCTCCATCCATTATTGATTCACCTCAATATTGACCTACAATACAACTGATAACTTGAAATTTCTTACGTAATACTTTTCCCCTAGGGCTTACGTTACCTCAAGGAATATTCGAAGTGATTCCCATAATCGTATTTCATAGTGTCTCAATGTGATTCACCTTATGGGGGTATCCTAATTTCGTGCCGCCAGCGAAATCTTTTCTCCTTCTATCTTTTTTTTTTCTTTTTCAAATCATTATTCAAATGAAGGCACAAACGTCATCCTTTATATGTCACAATTACATCCTTATTTTATTACCAGGTCAGCATTTCATTCCTTCTAAATGTTATTAATCTTAGACTCCTTTGAGTTCATTAAGGCTGTAGTGATCTTTGTATAACATAGAGAATTCATTAGCTCCCTTGTTTTCATGGGCCTAATCCTGAGTACTAATCCATTCTCGTCACCTTCTCACTCGCCTTTTCTCATCCTTACATCCTGTCATAAAACTTTGTCGCTTTACTATACTTTAGCTTGCGACCTATACATATCTATTTATACTACTCGTAATCTTACTTTAACTTGCTTGAATTTCCTTGTGATATTTTAGAACATCAAGCGAGACATCACATCCTCTCTAACTCTTCTTTACTTTATGAACTAGACCTCTCGATACCCATAAATTACTGACAAGAAGGTATGCCACTAACGATGCCGCTATCATTCCTGGATATTGAATCCTCGCTCTTCTAGCCTTCTATCCCAAGTATGGAATATCCTCAACCTTCTGCTTTTGAGTATCTCGTACATTGTTTACCTTTACCTTACTTTCCTTAAAGCCTCACATCACATCTTCTATGTCTTTCGTACCTTTTATTCTAAGGGAGATCCTGCAATGTTCTCGATCACGATATTTCTATTTTTCTGGTTAAAATAATCAAACTCCTGATTTACTTGGGTGATGTAACTCTTTAGTTTCCTCCTCCTTCTGATCGGCCTTTACGCTGGCTGAAGCTATCTTCCGATTTGTGGTTCATGGTATTATTTATTCTGTTTAGCCTTTCATGGGCGCTAAAGAATATGCATGATACAATCCTTTAACAATTTAATCCTTCGTTTATGACCTGGGCTCAATTCTTTCTTTTAACGTATACCAGAATTTTCTATGGTTGTATATGCTGCATATATAAAACTCCAAACCCTTAAGTGAGTTCTTAACGCAATCAACTCTGGATTATTGATCAAGTAATTCCTTTTTTTTTCTATCTTAGCTTTCTTTAAACGTAAGCTATGACTTTCGCTATCTTTCTGCCCCCTTGTTGCGTCCATACTTAGCTTATCTTAGTGCCCATATATATTGAAATTCCATACAACTCATATGATCCTGAATATCACTTCTAATTTTACTCCCTGTTCATTAGCAACTGTAGGTGCCACTTTCTTAGGTAGTGCATACAATGTTGTTTTGAGACTGTTGTCACACGACCATTTCATCTTTAGGTCGTTGTACTGAGGTTGAAGACTTCTTCCTTATTTCCTCAGCTAGTCTTTCGTCGTAGTACTTAGGGAAGACCCTCTGACTCTTGTAAAGATGCGAGCTTATTATACCGTATTCCCAATAGAATTTTTGATATTCGTGCTCACTTGTAATTATCCTTAGTTACTTACCTCCATACTCATCTGCTCGTACGACTGCTTATGAACTAAATTTTTTGACTCTCTTCCCAGTGGAACTATCTTTTATTTCCGTAACACTCATACGGTACCTTTAACTACCCCAACTCTTATTTGAATATTTCTCAAGTATTACAATGTCATCACTGTGGGGCTAAATTCACTATATTGGCTTTTACTATCTTTATCTTGCACGACCTGCTATCTTGTTCTGTATCCTCTTGACTAGACATAGCTAGGCTCTTTCTGAATCAACTACTAACTACTCGTTGGCCCATCCTCATGTCAATATTCCGCGAAATCTTTCTTGGGTTATTCCCTTTGTCTTAACTTACTTCTCGCACTGGATCCTTAATTATCAATAACATCTCGGGCAGGAACCCTTAATTATTCTCCTTGACGTCGCGTTTGTATAATGTTCTTGAATCGTAGCATATCTGTAGCATTTGGATAAGTGCAATCTCATCCCTTTTTCATTTTTATTGCATTTTTCCTTTTATCATTCCATATTCCCCCTTTTAGGGGAGTACAAATAGTTGGAGCTACGACGACCTGCCTATAGATGTTTCACCTTTTCATCTTTGGCATCCTTTCACATCATCGATGACTCTTACTCACCTTGCGTTAATCCTTCTGTACCAAGGATAGAAAAGTACCTTACTCACGAGGGTGAAATTTAGTATAACTAGCACATACAGTCCCTTAAGCTGAACTTTGCTCACATTGCTTGCTGTAGGAAAGCGTCTTCCTGAATGATCATTCTCTAAATTTCTCATGAATCTTCTTTTGTCATACATTCTATTATTAGCGGAACAAAGTCTGAAGTTCTTGTGATGACGACTGTCACCAGTCACTCAGTCCCTAATTCATATTTAGTTTATCTTGTTCACCAATCCATACTGGTTCTATTACTATGGGGTCTAACTTTTCCTCTTGGTAATCACGCTAGAGATGCAAATTTATTTCTTGAAATGAGGACATGATTGTGTGGCCTATAATATTTTATTGTCCTAAGGACATGGTATACCAAGGTCATCCATGTATCACATCTTACTCATAATGCTTTATTAACTCTTTTCTTATTTCCCCGCTAACATTTATGCCTATCACTTTATTCTGAAAACTTGAACAAGACATTCTTTTGCTCTTAGCTTCCCTTTGCTCTATCCAATGGATTTTCAAGTTTCTTAACGTTCTCTCTTTACTAGGGACGTGAGCCACACTAAGGTAATATTTATCCCTTCACGTCTTATAGTACATGTCTTTGTAGTGCTCATATCTAGTTGCACTATTTCAGAGTGCACCATTTGGTGTCTCATAAAGAGATGTATTAGCATATTTGGAATATCCTTCGGAAATGTTAACTAACGCAAATAATTTATTCATCATATCTTCTTATACTACTTATGTTAATCCCCATAGGGCATATCTAGAATGGGTGCGACCAATTGTATATACATCTGTTATTATTGAATATAACTGGAAAATCTTATGTTCCTCTACCTCATTATAAATGCTGTTAACCTTCATTAACTGGGCGCCTCGTACCCTTCTTCATCTTGCTTCTTTTACTTGTTGAAACTTGTATTTATCTTCTTAATCTCTTGTTGTCTTTCACCATAAAGATGGATAGGTATTCTTGCCTTATGGCTTTTTATTAGGAAGCTTATACCTTTCAGTATACTCATAATATGCTAAAGACCTCACATTTACTTATCGTAGGCATTATACAGAAATCCAATTCCTCTGACTCAACTCTTCAACAACTATCTCTCTTTCCAACCTTCTTTCTGGATGTAGGTATCCTCTTATTACGAATAAAATAGAATTTTGGAATTTGAATTCTTATAAGTGAGCACTACCACACGATATAGAGTAAGAAGAAATAGTGACAAACCTAAATGCCTTGTAGCCTCCTGTTTAAAAGTGTGGTGCAAGACACACCCATAAACAAGACTCCACTAGACACATCTTGTAGTCTCCCTATGACAGAACTGCTCTGATACCACTTTTGTCACGACCCAAACCGATGGATCGCGACGGGCACCCGGTACCTTACTCAACTGAGCACCAACGTAACGTATCTTTCTTTTTACATCATCGTATACACGTGACATACGAGCCTAATCGGCCAACATAATCATTTACAAACTCAAAACATAGGCCGACAAGGCCGTACAATCTTCACGTACACGACATATGTCTACAAGTTTCTAAGAGTACATAAATGTCATAAAGGTCGGGACAGAGTCTGGCCATACCAAACAATACACGTCTAAATCATACTAACCAAACAAGCAACTCTGATGCAAATGGAGCGCAACAACATCTTTTGCTGAGCTGATAGCCTACTTGGAGGGCTCTCGACCTGTCTATCGGAACCTGCTAGCATGAAACACAGCGTCCCAAGGCAAAATGGACGTCAATACAAAAAATGTACTGAGTATGTAAGGCACATAACTAAGTACATAACAGCCATGGAAGAAATATAGAGTAATTAACTCAACCGGTATGTCTGGATAACTCTATGAATTATAAATTGCTTTTAGCATCATGCATATGCATATGAATGTCATGTCGTGCATAGGTACATGTTTCATAACATCATTAGCCTCTGAGGGCATCCTATCATATCATATCGACCACTGTGGGCAAAATCATCATCGTATACAAGTTGATCAGGTGGTGGTGTGTATATAACGCTGTAACCTTTTCCCGTATCCCATATACATATATATGCATATATAATGTCGTCTAAGCCATATTTTAGCCACTGTGGGAAATATCATCATCGTATACCAGTTGATCAGGTGTTGATGCATATATAATGTCGTAACCTTTTTTCGTATATATATACATATATATATATATACATATATATATATATATATATATACATATATATATATATGCATATATAACGTCGTCTGAGTCATGGGTAAATGCGCATGTAAACAAATGCAATACATGAGAAGTACATTAGTAAAATCTTTCGGAATGTCATAAGACCATTATTTCTTTGAATAATATGATGAAATAAAAAAATTTCAACTTACGTATTTTTCTAAGACTCATGAACAGAAGATATAATAATAATTGACATGGGGAAACAATAATATAGATACCCCTAGTATTTCTATGAATAGAGTCATTTATGAAAGTTGCCTATTTTTCTCATTTCGTTTGTATTATTTGGATCATGCCAAAAAGAAAGGAGGGATAGCCTTAACGTACCTGAGCCGATTCTCTTAACAATTCCTCTAACACCCATCTTTTGTGATAAAATACGTAACCCTCGATCGAAGTAGGGAAAAATCCTTAAGATATTCTTGATAAAGATTGCACTCACAAAAAAAAGAACTTTAAAAGCAATAAATATCCAATATGCACCGCCTTTAACTATCCAACACCTTGAGTCACTTTAATAAACTAAGTATATCATCGATATCTTCAACCCCATCTCATAAAGTTTCAATCTTTGCCATATTTTTCATTTCACCACTGCTATGAACCAAAAGCCCAAGTCTTTATAAATAGCCTAAATCTGTCTGCAAAATAAATTGTGCTAAGATTAATTGGAAAAATAAAATACAGGGTAGTATTCAAGATTTTGTAAATTCTTCAAGAAGTCATGTTATTTTGGCTAATGATTATGTATTTTCATATGATGATGTTTCTTTTCTTAGGATTGACTTGGGTACGGACAAAGCTATATGTAAATAATGGATAGTGAGGACCAACTGAGATGTAGCTTTCTTATGTCCTAACAATGTGACATCATGCTATGTAGTGTATGAGTCATTTAACAGACCATATGGGGCTGCCACGTTTTTGGGATTTTATCTTATCCCATAATCAATTAATTAATTAGGTAATATCTCGCTATCCAGTAATTAACCAATTACCCGCATAACTGAGAATTATTCCCACTTACTTGAAATATTACTCACTTTTCACATACCTTATACTCCTTACTATTATGGTCATGTGGTAACTTATATGGTACTAGTCCATAAATACTGAGTATTTTAGCTTGAGCCGTATTTTATCCCAAAATATCAAATTTCAACGAAATTCATTTTCTTCGACTTGCTTCCCCTCTCACCTTCACAAATTTATTCATCACTTACAATCCTTATAATATTCAAATAATCTTTTCCTTAGACTGATGTCAATTAACTTACGACAAATTCAACGTAAAATACTGTAGGGTGCAACATCGTCGTAACTTATTACTGTGAAGCGTAACATCACCGTAATTTAATACTGCTGGGTACAACATTGTCATAACTTAATACTGCAGGACATAACATCAATCGTAATATATTACTGCAGAACATAATATCGACGTAATACTATGGGGCGTAACATCAGCAATGGTGGTGTATTGTCTAGGTGGTTTGCAGTCGAAGTTAGGTCTTGGTCTTGGATAATTTTGGCGAGTTGGTGGTGATTGGAAGTGGGATGGTTGGGAATTATAGGTGTGATGGACAGTGGCTGGATGGGAATATTTGGGAGATGAAGGTTGATGTGTAGGTGGTGATGCTTGGTATGTGGGTGGAGGTGTTTGATATGTGGATAGAGGTGTTGGATAGGTGGGTGGAGGTGTTTGATATGTGCGTGGAGTTTTTGGGCCCTGGGCCACCATTTATGCCCCAACATCTCTCTTCTTTGATAATCTACCTGATTGTAGTGCCTTGTTTGTGGCCTGCAGTGCCTAGAAATTCGTTATCATCCCACTCTTAATTCCTTCCTCGATACTTTCCCCGAGCTTGATGATATCATAGAACTTGTGATTTTTGATAAGCATCAACCTCTCATAATATTGTGGATCCTGTGCCCTGACGAAGAATTTATTCATCTGTTCTTCGTCCAAAGCGGGCCTGAACTTGGCAGCTTCCGACCTCCAATGAGTGGTATATTCGCAGAAAGTCTCAGTATGTTTCTTCTTGAGATTCTGAATGTAGAAGACATCCGGTGTATTCTCTATGTTGAACCTGAACTGGTCCATGAAATCCGAGGCCATGCCTACCCAATTGGACCATTTCTTGGGATTTTGGCTGATATACCTAGACAAAGCATCCCCAGTAAGGCTCCTCATAAAGAGTTTCATCTGAATCGTTTCATCTTTTCCAACCCTAACAAGCTTGTCATAGTAGGTCCTTAGGTGAACCTTGGGATCACCTGTACCATCAAACATTACGAACTTGGGAGGTTTGTACCCCTCTGGCAATTCCACATCTAGCTGTATGCACAGATCTTTATAGCTCAAACCTTCTATTCCACTATCGCCTTCAACACCTTGAACTTGACTTGTTAACTTCTTGAGTTCTTCGGCCGTGTTCTTAATGAGCAGGCCCTTCTCAGAGGGTTCCGGTGCACCAGAAATTGGTTGGGTATAATGTGGTATAGTTCCACGTATATGGGGTTGCTCTGATGGGTGCTAGGGACTTGGGTATAGTGATGGTCATAGGTGGAGTTTTATGGATCGAGAATAAGTGGTGGTGTATTTTGGGGAGTATGGTAAGTAGTAGTTGGTGGGTACAGAATCGGTTGATGATGATGTTGTGGTGGAGTTGGTATTGACAGTGGATTGATGTTTTGGGGTGGAGTTGCATATTGATTTGGTGCGGTAGGATTTTGTGGCTGTTGGTTTTTTGTGTTTTGAGGAGGTGTTGGGTTCTTTGTGTTCTGTTGGTAGATGTTAGGGACATTGAGGGTAAGTGACAGGTGTGCCATGTTACGGACCTGCTCAAGTTTTCCTTGAAGTTCTAGTATCTTTTGTTCCAGTCTCAAAACCAGGTCATTTTGGGGCTGGAGTAGTGCAGCCATCGGAAGTCTCTGTGTTCTCAACGTTTTCCTTTTGGATTCCACTTAAGTCATCCATCTTTGATTTTCCTGCCTTTTGTGTTGCTTAGAAGAGGATAGGTGGAGGGCCTCTGGATCTAGTATGATATGCCGATGAGGCCAGTATGAGTGAACCAGCCTAAGGGGATGGGAATATTAAAAAAATAAAGAATAACAAAAGGTATCAAGTCAGCGAGGATTCTGAAATGTTTACAGTATTTAAACACATATTGCGGAAATGTGAATTCATATCCTATTTCGGGAACCTCGTTGTGCCCGAGGTAGGCCTAGCAACAAATAAATTTGGAGAACTTTGAATGCTAATAATTGTTTCATCTCATAATATAAAAATTGACGAATCCCAAAATGACACAAAGATAATGATAAAATAAGTCACTACTGGCAATTGGCCTTATTACATTTTAGGAAAAGCAAGTAAATCTAATCTATTTGCTCCCAAAAGGACCCTCCCCATATTTGATCTTCCGGACTCCATCATACAGATATCGCAGATCGCACAGTCCCTGCAGCAAGTAGTCTCTGGCAGTTTTCAATCCTCTTTATGACTTTACCCTCTAGTTCCACTATTCCTCGCTCCAGATATTCCAGTTTCCTCTTTGAAGTGATTGCCATATCTTTCCACTCCTCGATCAACCTCACGTTCCTCTCATGTATTTCCCGATGCTCATTCTCAGAGTCGTGGACTCTCTTGCGCAACCTAATGTGTTTGACTTGGGTTTCAACTTTCTCGTCTATGATTTTTTTCCCTCGACAAGTCCCCAGTGTCACCATTCCTTTCAGATTTCCTCCAACCATGCCGGGTAGAGAGGCTCGCACCCTGCATGATATCTGTTTGGCTCAACAGTGGTTTTCTCCACAATGACTTTGCAATGCAACATGTGTTGAGCTTGGCACTTGTAAGAGACATCGTCCTCTTGGAAATCCGCCCTAAAATGACTCATCTTGACAACCCTTGGTACAACCTGTTTTCTCCCTGCTTGTCTCACAACCCGCATAGGGACAAATGGATATATTCTTCTCAACCTAATTAGCACCAAGTGCGGAACATCCCTAGACCCGATGATAAACTCGTCTGTTGGGAACCATTCAACCATCCATTGTACATGTTCCTCAGTCAGATTGTTGAAGAACTCTACCCATTCGCTGGCACTTTCCGGCTGAGCAAATCTTTTTGGAATGTAGGTCATCTGCTTAGGGTGATGGAAGGCAATATGGTCATTCCAAGCACTTCGCGGAAATTCTTGATGATAGAGACCCTTTAGGAGATGCTCTACCAACCATAACTGTAGCAACAAATTACAACCCTCAAAATGCTTTACCCCTCTCTTACAACGCTCCAGAGCCCTGTAGATGTCGGCTGTGATCATGGTGACTATGGTATATGTATGCCCATTAATTTATTCCATCAGAGTCTGGTCGACCATGGCCAACCTAGTGTGGATTCTTCCCTTTTTCATTGGGAACACTATCAGGCCTATAAAGCATACAATGAACACGAACATCCTGCGATGGATGTGACCCAATGATGTGAGGGCGATCTCATCATGGTAAGTATAGGAAGACTTGATATGGCCATACCTCTCGTATAGATATTCAAAAGATATGTAGGAATCCTTCAAGCACACTAGGTCGACATACTTTTTTGGCCCCATCATCTTCAAAATTCCCCTACCCGTACGGTTTTCTGGTACCAAAAGTCCAGGACTGTCCCAATTCAACCCCGCAAGTCCTCTTATTTCGTCTATAAGCAGTGGCATCTCTATGTCACCGAAAGGGAACACAGCTCTTTCACTATCCCAGAACAAGGTGGTAGCCTCGATCAATTTGTTGTTTGGTTCGATATCTAGCAGGGAAGGCAAGCTACCCAGGTACTTCTTCACATGCTTCCTGTCACTTGAGGAAAGGTCCTCCCACCAATCTAGCAGCAATGGTGGGATGTTTCTAACCATACCGAATTTGGGGACCTCGTGCCTCATTTTCTGCAAAACAAAAGGGGTAGACCTTATCCCCACTGGACTTGACTACTTATACATTTATGATCAATATATCGTCATTTAGTTCTCCAAATTAATGCACAAAATGTGTTTGCGTCCGTTGGGATTGTGGAAAACCCGATGGAATTTGGATAAGGCTTATCTTAAAGGATCATTATGTGGACAACATAAGTGATCTGACTAGGTTTGACCATGATGCATGCACAATTTCAAATAGAGGATGGTTTCTATGGGGTTTTAGACTGTTACCCTTAAGTGGACAACTTGAGGGGGAAGGCACGAAACCATCGACTACACCGCTGATCGACTAATTTTATCGTAAATAAGCCTTTCCAAATATAAGGGTAGTAAATGGGAAGAGTACAACCACTCATTAAAGCATTGCTATAGGATTTGATACGCACGAGTGGAATATGGTGCGGAGCATGATTTATGAAGCAATAAATAACATGTAGTCAAGTATTTTCACGTGGGAAAAATAAATACAGTATTTAAACAATTGAAAGACAGTTGTAGGAAAAAGGAAACAAAGTGACAGGTCAGTTCCAGGGATAAAGAATCATAAATACTTAAAAACGGACAATTAAATTCAAATAATGGAGAAGGGTATAGGATAGAGCATGCTTGGACTAATTTGTAAAAGACAAGTTCGTTATGGTAAGAGCCTAAAAATTTCCCCAGAAGATTCGCCATGCTGTTGCGCCCCCTTTTTCCCCCTTTAACGGGGACGTCCGGGTTTCGACATTCATGGAGGTAATAACTCATTTCCTTTTGGGAATTGGGTATTTGAAGAGTCGCCACCTAACGGATTATGGTGCGTTAGGGCACCTAGAGTGATTAACTCTTGGGTTGGTTTGCATTACTAGAGATTAGGGTAATGGCTCGAAGTAACCTCGAGGGAAAGGTGTTAGGCACCCCTCTTGGTTCATAATTGTGGGTCCCGACCAAACTTATATTCATAAATTAGTCCATATAAACAGTTGAATCAAATAAGTTGCAAATAAAGCACGTTGGATAACTCAAGTAGTAAGATAGAGGTTGGGACAAATTGTAAAGCAAAGGATTTGAATAAAAGGGGAATTTTGATGAAGGAGGGGTCCTAGGATGGTTATCCTATAGGATCATGTAAGGCCCCGTGAAAATTTCTACCCAAAATCCCGAAATATCGTAGTGCCAAGATAGGACCGCATAGTCGCCGCAATTTAATGACACTTGTTAATGTTTGCAACCACCAATATGCGACCGCATAATCAATATGCGGGCCACATAGTCATCGCATAATCCCCTTGGAATTTTTGTGAAGGGCAGTTCTGCGGTGCATTATGCGACCACAGAACAGGTATGTGGACCGCATTTCTGTCGCATACCTAGACAGTTTGTTCAGATTTTGGGACCATTTTTGTGGTCTATTTTGCGGGCCGTATATCCATTATGCGATCGCAGATTGTGTCGGGGCTCCTATTTTCAAACTTTTAAACCCGACCCCATCCCATTAAAACACCCATTAGACCTATTTTGTGTTTTTTTACTTCATATAGAGTGAGAGATGGAGCTCTAGAGGGAGAAACTAACTCTCAAACCTTGCCAAATCATTGAAGACTTTCAAGAAAAAATTGTTAGGCTTTCACACCAAGAGGTAAGAACTTCAGCCCTAATCTCGTGGTTTCAAAATTCACACTAGAATGAGTAATTAGCTTGTGGGTTCATGGGTATAAGAATGGACTTTCTTGCATGCATAGAAGATAATATGATGTGGGGTGGTTGTGAATTAAAAAGATAGCAATTGGGATATAAGGTGATGAAAATCCCTCACAAAAGGGTCCTAAAATCACAATGCACACTTAGTACTTGATAATATACTTAAACGAGCTAGAATCATGAGCACGGCTCTAATTCGTGGTTAAATTGGTAATTTTCATATAATAAATTGAAGTTGCTAAGAATCTCGGAATTTTGTAAGAATTTAATGTAATGCCCCGAAAAAATTTTCCAAGAAATTTAAGATTTCGTGGTGCCAAGGTAGGCTAATTATTTTATTTTGTGCGCAAATGAGGATTCATGATATAATGGATATCAATTGGATATGTTAATAAGCATATAAGTCATATTATAAATGATTTGGGGTCTAAGGAGAGGCCTAAGTCTAAGCCAAATTGGAAAATTTAATAATAGACTAAAGTTGTAAATGAGTGCGCACAAGACCTCACTTTGGACGATCATATCTCCAGTTATATAAGGATTTGTGTGATGCAAAACCTATCAAATTAAAGCCTTTGAGTCTAGTTTCCAACGTATCAAACTGTTTGTCATTTGGAGGTGTACACAGAAAGTTATGATCATTTTACTGGGCATGTGTCATATGCACGGCCTTAGCGCGGCCGCGCATATTGCGAAGTATTCTGCCTCCTTAGCATGGCCTTAGCGCGGGCGCGCTAGTAGCAGACCCCTAAATACACCTAAGTACGGGAAGGAGTGGATTTAAGTCATTTTTCAAGACTAGGGCATCCTCTCCATCACCCATCCGGTCAAGGCTTCAATTACACCCCTAAGGTGAGTTTTTAAGTGTGTTTTAATGGTGATCTCACCTCTCAATCACTAGTTACAACATGATTTTAATTGAATTTCATAGGATTTCTTCAAAATCTCAAGAACACCCCAAAGTTGTCTTTCAAGATTTGGTCTACAAGAGGTAAAATTTTACCCTTAGACTTACATATATGGAGTTATTATGGAATTATGAATATGAATCAAGTATTACAACTTATGGTATGGTGATTGGAAGCCATAAATTTCTAATTTAAATACATAACCATGGTAGGGATTTAAAAGTGATTATTTGATGGAATTTTATTGGTTGGGTGTGAATGGTTGATCACACATGTGATGTTAGGAGTATAAATTGTTAAAGAATAATGGTGGGATGAATTGTTGGTTAATGGTGATAGTTGGATGAACCAATACTTTAGTTATGAGGTGTATAGATCTATACCTACAAGATGTTTGATAATATGCCTAAATGGCTTAAGTTATGGAATTTATTACTAATATTAGCCCTAGTGAATGTTGTATTGTAGATTGAAGTTACTTAAGTGTAATGGATCATTGTAGTATCATTAAAGTGGCAAATTTCAAGTATATATGACTAAAACTCCCTCTTCTTAGAAATTGAGCTCCCCTGGTGTCCCCGAATATGTTGTAATTCCGGAATTTGATTTATTTAGTATTCATTATATCAAAGGATTTGGGTGTTGCAAGAATATATGTGAAAGATGTACCTCAATGTGTTCAATATGCTATTCTTAGTAAATTGGGGATATGTGAAGAATGTGAAGTATATGCTAAATTGCCTAGATTTAAAGTCAAGTTTAAATTGAGATTGTTATACCAAACTATGTGAAATCCTCTATGGGTAGAGATGTTTGAAATAAATCAAAAAGAATTTGGGAAATAGAGTATGGCCAACGTGTCGAGAACTTGAATTATAATGGTGCCTGGTAACGCTTATGACACGCGAAAAATATGAAATAGATTATGAAATGAGCCTTGCCTCTGATATCCATAATTGACTTCAATGATAAAGTACCCTAAAGTCTTTCTACACAATTTATGCCCATAAGCGGCCGTTCGAGATAATGTTTTGCCTTATAAGAACATTCAATATGATCCAAGTTGTTACATACTTCGATGTTGAAATTATCTATTGTCATGATTGTAAAAGAGTAATTCAATAATAATTGGTGTAATTGCTTGCTTATGCCTTTGAGGTGTGTTTTTATTGCGGGTTGGTGTATTCCCTCCTTTTGGGGAGAATTCGTTGTGTTTAAAGTTCCATTGTTAATAACTTGAGGTGTATGATTTCTGAAATATTGTATATGCCCAAGATTCATGATTCCTCTCAGGTGTACTTGACATATTGAATTGAATGGCTTGTTGTCAAAATTGATATTGATGTGAAATATGTGGAAATGATGTGAAATTTGGGAAAGAAGAGATTGAGTTATCAAATGCAGCCTAGTGCCAAGAATGATGTGAAGAGTTGTGGCCCCAAGGGCCGATGAAATGACATATGTGAAATGAAATGATTAATGAGAAGGGAACAATGCCTTGGTAAGGCGTCCTAGCCGATCGGGCCGATATCGCACACCGCTCAAGATAGCGGTGGTATTGTGAATGAATTCTGGAGAAAGGGAAAATGAGATTGTGATTGAAGTATATGTCTCAAATGAGGCGACCTAGCCGATCTGGTCAAGATCGGACTCCGCTCAAGATAACGGTGGTACTGTGAACAATGTTGAACAGTATGAAATGCCCCCAAACTAAAGGTTATGGGAAAATGATGTGAAAATGGCATGATTCTTTTATTTGATAATGTTTTGATCATTTAAAGTGTTTGAGTTGCACTTGTGATTTTCTTATTATTGTATGAAAGTTCTTTCTAACTAGACGGTGTTTAGTTATACATACTAGTGCTATTCGATGGCATTAACGTCCCTTTTGCCGGGGGCGCTATATCTTTAAATGGGTGTAAGCGGTTCCATAGCAGGCAGTGTTGGTCGCAGCTAGTGACGTATCTTCCTTCCAGCTTATTTTGTGAGCCCCACTTCATTTCTGGGTCTTGTACTGTTTTTATCATGTACTTTGTATTTAGAGGTATACCCGAAGCCTTGTTGCCGGCATTTCCATATTATTCTTCAGTTATATTTAGAGGCTCCGTAGACAAGTTGTGGGTAAAGTCGGGTATTGGTATCAAAGTAGAAATATTGATGTTTGGCACAGATTCATAAAGCTTGTAATATTTTGATTATTATGATTTAACCGACTTATGAAAATGAAATGGAAGTTGTTAATGAAATACTTACTAAGAATGATTAATGGAGTCCATCTCCTATTTATTCATGAATTAGTTTGGGTAGAATGAAAACTAATAGGCTTGCTCAGTCGGGTTTACTCGGTTGAGCGCCGGTCGCGCTCCTCGGATTTTGAGGCGTGACAAACTTGGTATTAGAGCCTAAGGTTTTAAAGTGTCCTAGGATGTCTTGGAGCCGTGTCTAGTAGAGTCCTTCTTATCGGTGTGTTGTCGACCACATCTATAAGTTGGAGGCTACTTGGGCATTTAGGAATTTCACCCTTCTTCGATACTCCAAATCGTGCGATATAGCTCAAGATAGGGAGCTCATTTCCTCTCTAAGTCTTATTCTCAAGATTGGTAATCCTGATACCATAATCCGCGAATTTGAAGCATGTAAGAAGGGATTGATCCCACCATTGAGTCCGAGTGGATTGCCCAAGGACTTGTTAGGAGAATGTGTCGAGCCATGGAGGGATTGGTAGAACTTGTTGCTAATGAGAGTACCCTTATTCCTATTAATGTCACTGCACCACCAGATCATGTAGTGTATCAGTATGTTACCAATGTATGTGACAGATATGAAGTCGGGGTGCATCAGTTAAGGCACTGCCCCGCCAATCTAGAGTCACCAAGTAAGTGACCCATTAGTACATCATTCTGAACACCACATATTTTTCCTGATTATATACGTACACCTATATTGGAAGACTGCATAGATATGTTCTTAAAAAGAATCTAAATCACAAAACATTGCATGCACCTACTCTTTGATTGAGACGTATTATTCACAAAGTCTCCCGATCACGGTTCTCTTACTTATAGCCTCCTATGGAATCGAGCTCTTTAATTATGTTCCTAAATTGAGTTATAACACTATTGATACTTCCCACTTGCTTTTCCTAAATTCTCAACAAGGGACTATTCTCGATGAATTTCTTACAGAAATGTTTCATTTAAATGGACAACATCTTCTCACTTGTGCCTATACATGCACCATCATAAAGTTTACCTATGTGGTGTCAAGTTCCATGCAAAGCATCCCAGCATTGCGATCCTTCTCAAGTCACTCTTTTACTCAGTCGTGTATATGGCTTATATGGTTTGAATAGCCAATCTACTCTCTTACGAATATCATCATGAAACCTTCTCACCGTCAAGTAACATGAGAGCATGTGTCAACACCTATCATATGAGTGCATATCAATCGAAATGGTCACCGTGTGCATAAAGTCTTTATGAAAATTGAGATCCTCACATCCCCATCACATGAAGATCTTGTGTCGCCATAACTTTCGTGTCCACTTGAGATATCCCGTAGCAAGTAGCTCACTTGGTTTCTAGTATTGTGGTCACCCATGATGTGGTCTTGTATTGCAGTCTGGGAGTTAATATAGCAAAAGTATATAGCTTATAACAAATGATTATTTTCTCTTTATACCTCCACAATGTGTTAATTGTATTCCCTAGTTAGTGAATTCATTGTGCTAGATCCCAACACTTGTTCGATAACCATGAGAGAACATGCCTTTCTAGGTGTCACTATGAAACTTCCCTTTTCAAGTCAAACCCATGGAGAGTTCATCATGAACATCTGCAAACTTTTTATGATTATTTTGCACTGTCTCATTGAGTTTGGTTGTCTTTACACCATCAACTTCTAGAATCATGGACTATATCGTTGTCATGTGCGGGGAGTTTTTGCTACACTTAGTATTCCACCTTTCTGGGTGGGTAAGGGTATTATTTGTCTTTCTCCCGGAGCATCATGTTAGCCATTAGAACCCCTCTAACCAATACATGATTTCATCCCAATATTAAGATGTCCTAGCTATGTGATTTCACTCGTGAAAGGTTGAGATTAGATGCCTTCAGATTTTTGCACATATCATGAGTATATTGATTTGGAAGGCAAGTTATTGTATCCTTACTTCTCTCATATAGTATCAATTATCTAGAAGGGTTAAGCTCTTTGCAGTATGATAATCTCATAAGTGTTCAAATTCTTTTCATCCTCTTGTGGCATATATTCCTTGTGTCAATTAACGTTAAAAGTGTAAGTCAACTTCATGTGCTTTGAAACCCATATCGCATTCAAGGTGCCAGAATATTCTCATTCTTGATAACTGGATTTTCCCTACACTCCAGGAGGCGACTGGGTCACGTACTTGAATATTCCTCCTTAGTGGTTCCTATTGCCAATGTACGAGTTACCCCTATGATTTAATTGCCTAATAGTTGATGTCGTCACAATGATTAACCATATCGGCATCATTAATAGAAATCCTCGTGTCTCTTAGCATGTAACCTCATGAAATACTTTGCTCAGCGCCTAAATGGATTCTTGAATAATTCTAGCCCAATCTTGAACTCTGTTGCTCCTTACTGTATTAGATTTATTAGGTATTGAAGGTTCAAACATGTCTAAGAGGAAGTATCCCTATGTGATCCCATATATTCGATAGGTAATTTTACCGTCAGTTTATGATAGCACATCTTAGAGTAATTGTGGAAGGTAATCAAAGGTTTAGCATGGGCGTTCGTGTAGAGATTTGGAGTTTAGGAAGGTGAAGGAGTTATTCTTAATACTTTCCCCTAAAGATGTTATGTATGAAGGTTGCCTAAGTGTAGTTCGCATTGGGCCGTTCTATGAGTATGATTTTTACCATCGTTGTTCTACATGTATTATGTTTTTTTGTATGTCTATGTCCAAGAAGGTAGTTGGAGACCTATTGTGTATTATCCCGGTAGAAACTATTGAACGTGAAGTTAATGGATAGTTAGCTTATGCGAGGTATCTAGTTGTCATCCTTGTTAGATAAGTTTGAAGGTTGGGATTGTTTTTGCGAATGGGTTGTGGTAAAGCTTGTAAGTCGAGGAGGCCACCTTGAAGGTCGAAAGTGTCGTGGAAAGATTCGCTTGATTGTGTAATAATTAGTTTTGGTTTGAAAGGTACTTTGTAGGTGCTATGATTTAAAATGTGCAGTCCATATCCAGGTATCATCGTGATAATGTAGATGTATTTTTAGGATGGTTTTGGTGGTTCTCTGACAGGTGGATAGTCCTAGTTACAAAGGAAACTCTGGCGAAATTTTCGGAAATTTATGGAGTTAGCCAAATTCGGGGCTGTTGATATATTTCATGATGTGAAAAAGCTGAAGTTACATAAGGATGGATAATGAATGAACCTCGATCCTCATTTGAGGACGAATGATCCTGGGGGGGGGAGGATGTAAGGCCCCGAAAATAATTTCCAAGAAATTTAAGATTTGTGGTGCCAAGGTAGGCTAATTATTTTTTTTGTGTGTGCAAATGAGGATTCATGATATAATGGATATCAATTGGATATGTTAATAAGCGTATAAGTCATATTATAAGTTATTTGGGGTCTAAGGAGAGGCCTAAGTCTACGCCAAGTTGGAAAATTTCATAATAGACTAAAGTTGTAAATGAGTGCGCACTAGACCTCATTTTGGACGATCATATCTACGGTTATATAAAGAGTTGTGTTATGCAAAATGTATCAAATTAAATATCTTTGAGTCTAGTTTCTAACGCATCAAACCATTCATCATTTGGAGGTGTATACAGAAAGTTACGTCCATCTTACTAGGCATGTGTCATATGCACGGCGTTAGCGCGGCCGCGCATATTGCGAAGTATTCTGCCTCCTTAGCACGGCCTTAGCGCGGGCGCGCTAGTAGCAGACCCCTAAATACACCTAAGGACGGGAAAGGAGAGGATTTAAGTCATTTTTCAAGACTAGGGCATCCTCTCCATCACCCATCCGGTCAAGGCTTCAATTACACACCTAAGGTTAGTTTTTAAGTGTGTTTTCATGGTGATTTCACCTCTCAATCACTAGTTACAACATGATTTTGATTGGATTTAATAGGATTTCTTCAAAATCTCAAGAACACCCCAAAGTTGTCTTTCAAGATTTGGTCTACAAGAGGTAAACTTTTACCCTTAGACTTACATATATGGAGTTATTATGGAATTATGAGTATAAATCAAGTATTACAACTTATGGTATGGTGATTGGAAGCCATAAATTCCCAATATAAATACATGACTATGGTAGGGATTTAAAGGTGATTATTTGATGGAATTTTGTTGGTTGGGTGTGAATGGTTGATCACACTTGTGATGTTAGGAGTATAAATTGTTAAAGAATAATGGTGGGATGAATTGTTGGTTAATGGTGATAGTTGGATGAACCAATACTATAGTTATGAGGAGTATAGATCTATACCTACAAGGTGTTTGATAATATGCCTAAATGGCTTAAGTTATGGAATTTATTACTAATATTAGCCCTATTAAATGTTGTATTGTAGATTGAAGTTACTTAAGTGTATTGGATCATTGTAGTATCATTAAAGTGGCAAATTTCAGGTATGTATGGCTAAAACTCCCTCTTTTTAGATGTTGAGCTCCCCTAGTGTCCCCGCATATGTTGTAAGTCCAGAATTTGATTTGTGTAGTATTCATTATTTCAAAGGATTTGGGTGTTGCAAGAATATATGTGAAAGATGTACTTCAAAGTGTTGAATATGATATTCTTGGTAAATTGGGGATATGCGAAGAATGTGAAGTATATGCTAAATTGCCTAGATTTCAAGTCAAGTTTAAATTGAGATTGTTATACCAAACTGTGTGAAACCCTCTATGGGTAGAGATGTTTGAAACAAATCAAAATGAATTTGGGAAATAGAGTATGGCCAATGTGCCGAGAACTTGAATTATAATGGTGCCTGGTGATGCCTATGACATGCAAAAATATGAAATAGATTCTGAAATGAGCCTTGCCTCTGATTTCCATATGATCCAAGTTGTTACATACTTCGATGTTGAAATTATTTATTGTCATTATTGTAAAAGAATAATTCAAGAACAATTGGTGTAATTGCTTGCTTATGCCTTTGAGGTATGTTTTTATTGCGAGTTGGTGTATCCTCTCCTTTTGCGAGAATTCGTTGTGTTTAAAGTTCCATTGTTAATAACTTGAGGTGTATGATTTCTAAAATATTGTATATGCCCAAGATTCATGATTCCTCTCAGGTGTACTTGACATCTTGAATTGAATGGCTTGTTGTTGAAATTGATATTGATATGAAATATGTGGAAATGATGTGAAATGTGGGAAAGAAGAGATTGAGTTATGAAATGCGGCCTAGTGACAAGAATGATGTGAAATGAAATGATTAATGAGAAGGGAACAATGCCTTGGTAAGGCGGCCTAGCTGTTCGGGCCGAGATCGGACTCCGCTCAAGATAGCAGTGGTATTGTGAATGAAGTCCGGAGAAAGGGAAAATGAGATTGTTATTGAAGTATATGTCTCAAATGAGGCGACCTAGCTGATCGGGTCGAGATCGGACTCCGCTCAAGATAGCGATGGTATTGTGAACAATGTTGAACAGTATGAAATTCCCCCAAACTAAAGGTTATGGGAAAATTTTGTGAAAATGACTTGATTCTTTTATTTGATAATGTTGTGATCATTTAAAGTGTTTGAGTTGCACTTGTGATTTTATTATTATTGTATGAAAGTTCTTTCTAACTAGATAAAGCTTTTATTGAATCCTTATGATTTCTTTGTTCTTGTATGTTTACAGATACATACTAGTGTTATTCGATGGCACTAACGTCCCTTTTGTCGGGGCGCTATATCTTTAAATGGATGTAGGTGGTTCCATAGCAAACAATGTTAGTCGCATCTAGTGACGTATCTTCCTTTCAGTTGATTTGGTGAGACCCACTTCATTTCGGGGTCTTGTACCGTTTTTTATCATGTTCTTTGTATTTAGAGGTATAGCCGGAGCCTTGTTGCCGGCATTTCCATATTATTCATCAGTTATATTTAGAGGCTCTGTAGACAAGTTGTGGGCAGATTCGGGTGTTGGTATCAAAGTAGAAATATTGATGTTTGGCACAGATTCATAATGCTTGTAATATTTTGATTATTATGATTTAACCGACTTATGAAAATGAAATGGAAGTTGTTAATGAAATACATACTAAGTATGATTAATGGAGTCCATCTCCTATTTATTCATGAATTAGTTTGGGTAGAATGAAACCTAACAGGCTTGCTCAGTCGAGTTTACTCGGTTGAGCGCCGGTTGCGCTCCTCGGATTTTAGGGCGTGACATTTAAGGAAAGCTCTATTGAGGTATGTATGGATAAAAACCCCATCCTGTTAGAAATTGAGCTCCGTTGGTATGTGTATGTGCAAATGTGGTAAGACCGAAAACTTGATTGTACTTGGTTGATGTATTGATTGTTATTTTACATGAATTTGTTTTGAAATTGTATATATACATGAAAAGAGTGCCCCAATTCGTGCAAAGTACTATTCTAGATATTTAAAGATGTGCAAAGAATATGAACCATGTGTTGAAATTGCCTAGACTTCACGTCAAGAGTTAAAACTGAGATTGTCATGCTAATTATGTGAAATCTTATCTATGCTTACAACTTGAATTGCTTTTGTATGTGCCTATGATCATAAATTGCAAGATTGACATTGAAAGTGGAAATGATGTGATAATTGTGGCCCTAAGAGCCAATGAATTGATCTGATATATGTGAAATAAAGATTCAAATGAGCTGATTAATAAGAAAGGAACAATGCCTAGGTAAGGCGGCCTAGCCGATCAGGCCGTGATCGGATACCATGCCGCACACATGGTGGTAATGTGTTGATATTGAATTACGGAAAAGGGAAATGAGATAGTGATTGAGGTATATGTCTCAAATGAGGCAACCTAGCCGATCGGGTCGTGATCGGACTCCCCTCAAGATAGCGGTGGTATTAAGAACAATGATGAACATATAAAATGCTCCAAACTAAAGTTATGGAAATCATGTGAAAGTTGTACGATTCTTTATTTGATGATGTGGTGTTCGGTTAATGCTTTGATTGTCTCTTGTGATTTCCTTGAATTCTTGTATGATAGTTCTTTCTAATAAGATGGCGTTTAGTTATACATACTAGTACAATTCCATGGTACTAACGTCCCTTTTGCCGGGGGCGCTACATTTTTAAATGAATGTAGGTGGCTCCATAGCGGATAGTACTGATCGTGCGTAGCGGAGTATCCCCCTCTCAAAGTCTTGGTGAGCCCCTTTCTCCTTCAATGGGTTATGTTGTACATCTTTTGTTATAGATATACACTTTTAAGGTATAGTCGGGGCCTTGTTGTCGGTGTTGTTATAATTGTCTTTTGTATCCTTAGAGGCTCTAAAGACGTTTGCGTGGATTATGTACGGGTATTGGAGGTATATGAGCTATATTGTAAATCTAAACTCTTGTTTCTCTAGATTGTAATTGTATGAGATCTTGGAACTTAACTACGGTTTAAGGTTGTGATATAAAATGAACTAACAATGTTGAATTTACAATCTTTCCTATTGTCTAAGTAAACGAAAGCATGGTTCCCTTAATCATATTGAGTTGGGTAGAAAGTGTTAAAAAGGCTTGCTCAGTTAGGATCACTCAACTGAGCGCCAGTCGCGCCTCCCAAGGTTGGGGCGTGACAAACTTGGTATGAGAGCCTAAGGATTTAAAGTGCCCTAGGATGTCTCGGAGCCATGCCTAGTAGAGTCCTTCTTATCTGTGTGTAGTCGACCACGTCTATAAGTTGGAGGCTACTTGGGCATTTAGGAACAATACCCTTCTTTGATATTCTGAATCGTGCGGCAAAACTTGTTATGAAATTATTCCCCCTCTAACTAGTGCATTGTTCTATCTTTTAGTAAATGGAACCTAAGAAGAAAGCGAGAATTGGTCAAGAAGCCAACGCCACCTCAGGAGTGGCTGATGATTCATTGCTTAACACTGCGGGTGAGGGTAGTTGCCCTGCTATCACCCTGCCTGGTTCTTCTATTCCAGAGCAGACTACCCCAGTTTCTAGACCTGCAGAGGGTACCACTATCCCTCCCATTGATACTCATGTTCCGCTCCCAGCCCATCTCTCGGTTCTGGTATTTCTGATGGGGATCTTAGGGGAGCTATTCAAATGTTGACCCAGCTAGTAGCCTTTTAGGCCTAGAGTTCCAATGTTCTGCCCAGTTCATCCAGCCAGCAAGGGGATTCCACTAGTTCCAGGGTGAATATATTTCTTCAATTAGACCCTTCAGTGTTTATGGTTGCCAATCCAGAAGACGACCATCAGGATTATATTTATGAGATGCACAAGACGCTCAGGGTTATGCGTGCAATTGAGATAAATGGAGTAGATTTGGCTGCCTACCATATGAAAGGGGTGGCATATTCGTGCTTTAAGTTGTGGGAAGATTCCCGTGAGGAGGGGAGCCCTCCGGCGAGGTGGAGCGAGTTTTCCGATGCCTATATAGATCATTTCCTACCTACTGAGACAAGGGTAGCCCGTGCAGCAGAGTTTGAAAATCTAAAGCAAGGTAGCAGAAGTATGTGGGAGTACCACATGGAGTTTGCTCGCCTGTCCAAGTATGTCATTCATATGTTTCCCACAATGGAGGCCAGTGTGCGCCTGTTTGTTCGGGGCCTTAATCCTTTGACTATTAATGAGGCTTCTACGACTGCATTGAAGTTACCTGTATGTTATGGATGTGGGATGAGGGGTCATATTCAGAGGTATTGTCGTGTATCCCACGAGGGAGCGGGTAGGGGCACAACACAGCCAGCCAGCCCAGCAGTTGCTACATCTTCAGCCCCTTCTCTAACTCAAGGTACCCCAGCACCCGCAGGGCGTGGTGCAGCTAGAGGTGGTGCGTAGTGTTCAGGAGAACCCAATCAGTTCTATGCTTTGAGTGGTCACCAAACTGCAGAGGCTTCTCCAGATGTTGTTATAGGTATTCTGACTTTCCAATCTCATGATGTGTATGCACTTATTGACCCTGGTTCCACCTTGTCCTATGTTACCACTTTTGTTGCTATGGAATTCGGGATAGAACCGGATCAGCTTCATGAGCCATTTTTGGGGTCTACACTGGTTGGTGAGTCAATTACGGCTGCTCGAGTTTATAGAGGTTGTGTTGTCATGGTGCGTGGCAGGGATACCATAGCCGATCTTGTTGAATTAGGGATGGTCGATTTTGATGTAATAATGGGAATGGATTGGATTTATTCATGCTTTTTCAAGCTTGATTGTCGGACTAGAACTATAAGGCTTGAATTTCCTAACGAGCCCGTTGTTGAATGGAAGGGAGATAATTTAGTTCGGATTACGGACACCAATACCGAGGCGCCTAGCCTTGAGTCCGTGGCAGTTGCGAATGAATTTCCGGATGTCTTTCCAGATGAGCTCCCTAGATCCTACCAGACAAGTAGATTGATTTCGAGATCCATGTAATGCCAGGCACGCAGCCTATATCAATTCCACCTTACAGAATGGCACCGATAGAATTGAAAGAGCTAAAGGAGCAACTGAAGGATTTGCTAGAAAAGGGTTTCAACCGGCCAAGTGTGTCACCGTGGGGCGCACCTGTCTTGTTTGTAAGAAAAAAAGATGGGTCACTACGGATGTGTATTGACTATCGGCAACTCAACAAGGTCACAGCCAAAAATAAATATCCTCTACCAAGAATAGATGACTTGTTTGATCAATTGCAAGGTGCTTCGAGTTTCTCAAAAATTAACATGCGGTCCGTGTATCATAAATTGAAGATAAGGGAGCAGGATATTCAAAAAATAGCTTTCAGGACTCCGTATGGGCAGTTTGAATTTTTGGCGATGTCTTTTGGGCTAATAAATGCCCCGGTAGCTTTCATGGATATTATGAATCAAGTCTTCAAGCCTTTTCTAGACTCCTTTGTGATAGTGTTCATTGACGATATTCTTGTGTATTCCAGAAGTCGGGAGGACCATGCTGACCATCTCAAGGCAGTTCTACAGACTCTTCAGCAACATCAATTGTATGCAAAAATTTTAAAATGTGAATTTTGGCTAGAATCTGTCGCGTTCTTGGGGCATGTATTCTCCAGGGAAGGAATTATGGTTGATCCTCAAAAGATTGAAGCGGTAAAGAATTGGCCTAGACCTACCACTCTGTTTACCGTGAAAATGGTAACAACAATTAAATCTGTAAATGAGATTCTAAAAATACGTGATCTATTCCCGAGCTAGTTGCTAGAGCAGTTGATGCTAATAATATGAAGTTTAATGATGGAACTTAAGCTAAAACGAGATAGTAATCGAACCGAAGAGCCTGCTACCCGGGTGTAGGTCTGGTCGATGGGGGACCTCGGGGTCGACAGCCTCAAATGCCCAAATTCCATAGACACTATCATTGTCTAGGTGCATCAAAGTTCCCTAAGGATCTCAAGGATCTCGGGCAGTGCTTATACCTAGACTTGGTAACCAAATTGAGTAAGTGCAGTGTGGAAGGGCCAGCCTCAGTATGTCAGAGTTCACAGGGTTCTCAAGAGGATCTCAAGGCAGTACACATACTGGAGGGGGCAGAACCTATTGACTTAGGAGTAGAGTGAGAGTGCTTGACACAATTTGAAAGGTTTCAGTAGGAAGACGACATTAAAAGGAGGTTTGTTTGAAATAGTTTAGCAAAACAACAGAGATAGTTTTAAAAGAGAGTGTAGTAGTAAACAATAGTCCAAACACAACGCCCCTAAGACAGGTTCACACAAAGCCAGAGATCATAGAGCCAAAGCAGGTTCAGTAGTCACAAACAGGGGGCCAGGGGATTTGAGGATACATAAAATACATGATTGTAAACACATAACATGCAAAGGTCTTAGGAATTGGTACAGACATTCTCAGACACAACTAATTAGACATAGTCATAGAACCAACAATGCTTAAGGGGGTTTAGTATATGATCCACATGACTTCAGGTCAATCCTAGAACCATACAAGTTTAGGAGTGCAGACTACTTCACAAGGAGACTCATACCAGAAACCAGATAGAGCAAAATCACATGGAGACAGACTACATAGAGGGATGTTAACATGTTTATACTGATCCTAAGGAAGGAGAGTACATAACATGCTAATCATGCAATCATATCAACTGCAAGTTTCACAACAAAACCATAAGTAAAAGCAAACTAGAAACAAGATGAACTGACGCAATAAAAGAACCATATTGTTTTTGGAACTTGAATTGAATTAGAACATACCAGTAAAGAAGATAGTAAACAAAAGTGAAGGAGCAGGGGAGCACAATAGTTAGCCTTGGCTTGCAGTCGACTAACTCGGAAGAATAGCAAGTAGCACAAAAGAGAGAGCAGAAAGTTTAAGTGTGTGTGAGAGAGAGCTTTTGAACCAAAGTGTTCATGTGTTTGTGTTAATGAGAGAGTATGTATATATAGTAGTTCAAAAATTAGGTAAAATAAGGCAAGAATCATAGTAGCATAGTAATTATGGAACTCAGAACCAATTAGAGCAAAATCAGGACAAGTACTCCCTTAAGTAAAGGAAATCAATTCAAATGGTAAGAATAAGTAACATATAAGGAAAGAAATCAGTGTATGACTAATAAGGAAAGAATCAAATTCAGTGAGTATAGGGTAAATAATTAGGGCTAAGTTCAAAAAACTCTAATTAAGGAAATAGTCAGTAAGAATAAAGTACCACAACATACAAGGTAGGCGAATCAGTTAATTTGAATAGAAGAGGTAGAAATTGAGGGTTTAAAGGAAGGTCTTTCAATCAAACCATAAAATAGGGAATCCAGAATCAATTGAAGAAGAAGTCACGATTCAATATTCATCATATAAATAGAGTAAGATAAGAATAACCAGACATAGCAAACATGCAGGTTAAACAGTATCACTAGAAATAGGCAAGTCTGAACAATCAAGATGAACATAAGCATATAAAGGTGATATAAGTTAGGCATAAGAAACTCAGTAGAAACACATTCGAAGCAAGGTAGTCACAGAAATATTAAACAAGAAATGAGCAGTCATGCTAATACACATAACCAAACAGAGAAAATCTAGAAAAATTAAGGCTTTTAACATAGGCGAGTTGAAAAGGTAGTAACATCATAGAATCAGTCGAAATATGCAAGAAATAGAAGTTTAAACATAAAAATCAGTTTAAATAAAGTTTTAGAAGAAGTTCCGAAAACCCTAATTTTAGAAGAAGGCGAAAACACTTTGAAATTGATGATTCTTGTAAAGATGTTCCAAGAACAGTGTAAAATACTAAAGAAACCAACTCGAATCGTCCTAGATCTATACAGATCTAAGAGATACAGGAAGAAATGGGGTTTTCAGAAGAAATCCATATAGAGATGAAAGAACCTGTCTAGAATCCCAAGGATCATGACAAATACGACGTGATTTTGCTCGAAATCACACTGGAGTAGCCAAGAACAGGCAAGTGACGAACCCTAGGTGCAAGTCGGTGTGGACTTGGGCCCTTGAAGACCTTAGAGAAGGCAAACATAGCATTAGAGGAGCCATTGGAGGCTTAGGAGTTGATGGGAGATCACCGGAGAAGACCTGAGAAGGGAAATCGGCGGCTAAAGGGGCTAGGGTTTGGTTGGGTTGCTGAGAGAGGAGAGGAGATGAGAGAATATAGAGGCGGCGGATTTGGAAAATGACTTAGAGTTAGGGGTCGTTTGGGATAAAAAAGGAAGGGGTTAATACGGGCCGTTGATCTCTCAGATCAACGGCCATGATTCAATTTATTCTGGGTTGGGTAGGCAGGTTTAGGGTTTGGGTCGGGTAGTTTTAATATGAAATTGGGCTGGGGTTGGGTTTAAATTAAGGCTAAAATTGAAATGCAAATCTGGCTATATTTTTAAATAGCCAATTTTCCCCTATATAATTTATAATAAATAACAGATAATTTTAAAAAAATAATTTTATATACTAAAATGATTTAAAATATATATTTATCATTTTAAAAATATGGAAGGCCGATTTTATACATATAATTGTAATTATACATTAATAAGGCTAATATTGCTATATACAATTTAGCTTTAAAAATACAAAATGCAATTATAAAAATGCATAAAAAATATTTTAACCATATTTTGGCGTAAATATAGAAAATAAATGACTAAATCACCACAACAATAATTTGAGGAATAATTATTGGGGATTTTATGAGTAAAAGGGAAGAAAATAAATCAATTTAAACTCTTTAAAATTATAGGAAAATTATAAAAATCTTATGCATGCTTATATATGCATATATATTCTATTTTGAAAGTATTTATGCATACTAAAAATATATAGGGAAATTGGGTATCAACAGGCATCTTATGGACTGGCGAATCACTTCGCCTGTCGGGACTTCAGTACAAGTCCCAGTCCGGACCCCGACGCGTCAGAAGCACCGTAGGTGTACAAAATCAATAGATCTTGTGTTAATGGAGAAGTGTGTTGCTTCTTTTTTGACTTCGGGCATTACTTTTGCATTGTAGTCACCGACGAAGTCGACGAGTACTTGTGATTTTATCGCCGTTCACGGTTGATATGTGATATCATGCTCGCTTAATTCTATGGCCTATTTGGCTAACCTGACCGGTAGCTTGGGCTTGTGCAAAATATATCTCAAGGGAAAGTTTGTGACTACCGAGATGGGGTGACACTGGAAGTAGGGTCTAAGCTTTTGTGAAGCTACGACCAAGGCCAGGGCCAATTTTTCGAGGTGGGGGTACCTCGTCTCGGCATCGACTAAAGTTTTGCTAATGTAGTAGATGGGAGATTACGAACCTTTATTTTCTCGGACCAGGACCACACTCACTGCTACTTCAGATACAACTAGGTAGACGAGGAGGTGCTCCCCAAGTTTTGGTTTAGACAGCAGTGGCAATGAAGATAAGTAAGCTTTCAACTCCTTCAGGGATTGGGCACACTTGGAGGTCCACTGGAGGCCGTTGTCCTTTTTGAGTACGCCGAAAAACCTGTGGCATCAGTCGGATGATCGCGAGATGAATCTTGATAGGGCGGCGACATGGCCAGTCAACCTCTGAACTTCTTTTTTGGTGGTTAAATGCTCTGGTATTCCTTCTATGGCTTTGATCTGGTCGGGGTTGACCTTGATGGCTCATTCTGATACTAGAAAACCCAAGAATTTTCTTGAGGTTATGCCGAATGCACACTTTTCGGGGTTTAATTTCATTTCGTGTCACTTGAGTATATCAAAGGCTTCTTTCAAGTTACAGATGTGATCTTCTCTCCTTTTGGACTTAACCAACATATCGTCTATGTAGATTTCCATAGTCTTGCCGAGTTAATCCTTGAACATTTTGGTCACCAACCTTTGGTATGTCGCCCCTGCGTTTTTTAGTCCGAAAGGCATAACTCTATAGCAGTACGTTCCTTGATGGGTGATGAAAGTGGTTTTCTCCTGATACTCCTCTTCCATGAGGATCTGATTATATCCTGAGTAGGTTTCTAAGAAGCTTAGCAGTTCATGCCCGGCCATTGCATCAATGAGCTGGTCGGTATGAGGTAATTGGAATGAATCTTTGGGGCAATGTTTTATTTATATCAGTAAAGTCCACGCACATTCGCCACTTCCCATTTTTTTTTTCCACCATGACCATATTGGCGACCCATTGGTGTATTTTGACTCCTTGATGGAGACATTCTCCAATAATTTTTCGATCTCCTCACGCACTGCGTCGTTTATTGAGGAATTTAACTTCCGGCTAACCTGCCTCACCAGGGGGGTGGAATGGGTCGACGTTCAACTTGTGTGTAGCAATATCCTCGGGATGGGATACCTGTCATATCTGCATCGCTAAAAGCAAACAAGTCCGCGTTAGCAGTTAAGAATTGATGGAATTTACTTAGTTCTTGAAGCTTGCAGCCAATGTAGGCTTTCTTGCTGTGGTCGTTGTCATCAAGCTGGACGGGGTCGAGGTCTTCTATGGTTGATTCCGTGGCTTCTACTATTTCGAGATCTCTAATGATGTCTTCTTTTTCATCGTAACTCGACCTCGGCCCTGTTAATTGTTATGCCTCTTTTGCTTTGCCCTTCATTGTTGGGTGGTCGTACAATCCAGGGTGATGCGGTAACATTCTCGAGATGTGCATTTTTCTCATCGTATGCTGAATATTCCCTATGGGGTTGGAAATTTGATAACTTGGTATAAGCTGGAGGGGATGGCCCTCAAGGTGTATATCCAACATCGACCTATTATGGCGTTGTACGTTGTGTCCTAGTCCATGATGTGGAATGTGATTTCTAGAGTGACATCGCCGGCCAGGACGGGGAGTGTGATTTCTCCAGATGTTTGTTCAGTTTCATTGTTAAAACCTGTTACCGTGATGCAACACGACACTATTTAGTAGTCGAGTTTCATTTGTGCAAGTACTCGAGGGTGGATAATACATGCACCGCTCCCATCGTCCACCATAATGCGCCTCACATCTGTATCTAATATTCGTAAAGTGATAACAAGGGCATCATAATGAGGGAAAATCAAACCTTGGGTATCTGATATATGGCTGATGCCGTTCTCGGTTAGGTCGTGGAGCTGCGAGATCTTTCTTGACATAATTTCTTCGACCCTTCCTGGATCGGCCTGTATCGAGGTCAACCTATGAGTTGGACCATTTAGGTCGTCCTCGTCTGCACGGACCTCGGCAAAGTAGGCATTATGTATTTCATCCCAAGTGGTTGGAGAATATTTCATAAGCCGACTTAATAACCTTCTGGTCACCCTTGAACTATTCCTGCTCAACCCGTTTTGGAAAGCTGCTACGGCCATTCCTTCCGATACATTTGGTAAGGTCATTCTTAGTCAGTTGAATTGAGCGAGGAAGTCCCCCAATCCCTCTCCGGGTGAATGTTTGATGGCCAATATATTGTTCACTCTTTCCTCTGCCTTTTTGGCCCCAACATGGGCCGTTACGAACTTGTCGGCCATATCTTCGAATTTCTCGATGGAACGCACGGGCAGTTGTGAATACCAAGTTAATGCTCCTCCGGTGAGGGTCTTGCCGAACTTCTTCAACAAGATAGAGGATACTTGTTCTTTGGCGAGGTCATTGCCTTTTACAGCGGTGACATAGCGAGTCACATGATCTTCGGGGTCGGTTGTACCATCATATATTTTTAAATAGGGTGACATCTTGAAGGTTTTTGGTATGGCATGGGGTCCAACTTCATCACTATATGTTTGTTCGACAAACCGACCAACATCTCTTTTTGGCAAGAGTATTTTGTCGACTCTTTCTTTGTGCTCTCTCATTTGGTTCCGAAGCACTTTGTTCTCATTTTTCATTTCCTCCATCTTTTTCAAAATGGTTGTGAGGGTGCCGTCACCTGCATTACTAACATTGTGAGTGATACCTATTATTAGAGGGAAAGGGATGTGCTGCTTGACCACTGTCAGTGTGATGCAAGCCCTTGCGTTTTCTCTGACTGTCTCCTGGGCGGGCTTGCTGAGGATGTCAGTTAGCGTGTCAGTTAGCCAAGTCTCAAGGAGTTTTTTCACTGTTCGTGGCATTTCTTCCGTTGTGAATGTGGAAGCTCCTTTACGACGGGATGTTGTGATACTGCCGTGAGGGAGGGGTAACCCACGTCGCCTGGGAGAGGCATTAAGCGTTATATCCTCGCTTTTTATCTCAGAAACCTCATTGATGGTGTTTAAGAGATTGGTGGTGAGGTCATCCATTACCCTCATTCTTTCTTCTCCGTTACCTACCATGTCAGATCCATGTGTACAAGGAAAAAGGAGTTTTCTTCTTCTTCTCTTTTGTAAACCGTGCTAGTTATAGATCTGGAAGAGCCTAATTATTTAACTAGGAAATCCCCACAGATGGCGCCAAATTGTTTGACCAAAAAATGTAAATCTCAAGTTAAACTAATTATTTTTAGATAATGAGGGATTAAACCTAGTTAATGATAATATCCCTAAATTTATAACTGATTATCACAAATAACATAAAATAGTATTGGTGGGGGGATTAAATGCAGTGTGCATTTAATATTCTAAGCGTTTTGAGTAATGATCGGAGAATATCAAGTAATAAATAACAATAAATTGCATTAATATACATAAAGAAAACGATTCCCTCTATATTGAATGAGGTGGATGATTCTTCTTTCTGACAGTGATGAATGACAAACAAATCCTAAAATATTGGAACTATTCTCGGATCTGATGGAAAAATGTGGAATAATGGATGCGAAAATCTTATTAGAAAGGTAGTGTTTATATCTTTTCTAGAGAGGGAGTCTTCTTCTCCAAAAGTGTTCTCATCAAAAAATATAACATGCCCTTTCCCCTCATCTTTTTTTTCTATTTATATGGGACATATTCCCAGTCAATCCTAAAAGTACAAGTACAGACTTAAATATCCTATTATAAAAACTAGCTGTTAGTACTGTCCTTGATGACTGACCTCGGTCGTTATTGACCGCCTGGCTACGTGCTCCACTGTTTACTAGTCGACCTCGGCCACATCGCACTTCATGCTAAATACCTTTGGCAGATTTTGACCTATACATTAACTTTAATTTTAATATTTTTGACATCCACCCAACATCCATCTTCTTCTACAAAAAAAGTTTTTTCCTCTATTAAAATCATCATTGCCACACCTTATCACCATCACTGTCATAACAGTCACCACTACTACTATTAATTTTTAGAGAAAAACCCACAAACACTATAGCCCCCTTCTTCACACCCACTCAATAAAAAAAATTAGATCTTTGAAGTCAAAGAAAAAATTAGCAGATCTGGAGACAAATGGAGAAATCAGTCATTGATTTCATTAGCAGATCTAAAAATGTTAAAACTTGGAGGAGATGACTAATAATTTACAACTTGGATCTAGCTCTAAGATTATTTTTGTGTTTAGAGTTTAATCACTAGAGAAGACTAGGTACGTGTCCAAGGGAAGAGAAAACGGGTGGGGTGGTGGGTTGTGGAAAATGGACCAAATTATTTGAAGATGAAATAACTAACAATAGAAAAGAGAAGAATTGACTTAAAAAAACGTTTAAAGCAAAAAAGGCTGGACATATGACGTTTAAATAATAATTTAAACCCAAAAGTTTTACATTCACTCGCCTCTTTTATGTGTATAACACGCACATGTTAGCTGTCAAATGTGGCGTGTCTTAGTTAAATTTTTGAAAGGTTGAGTGTGTATTGTGTAATATGATTTTCGCTGTCAGAAAGTGTGTAACATGAATTTGATGCATAGTTCATGTGGTAACTTATGTATTTTGCATTAATTTTTTAATGGACAAATTTATGAATGAGTACACGTGTATAGTTTTTGTAATTAATTTGTACTTCCTCCGTTTACTTTTAGTTGTCCACTATTATTAAAAATATATTTTTACGTTTATTTGTGTATTTTAGCAAATCAAGAAATAGACAATATTTTTTGTTTGTTTTACCCTTATCATTAACTACTTATTTCTTAAATTATTTTTAAAGATTTTTTGAAATGTTATTATTATTATTATTATGGATAAAATTATAAAATAATATATATATATATATATATATATATATATATATATATATATATATATATATATATATATATATATATATATATATATATATATATATATACTTAAAGTCATTCTTTTTTAAACAGACTAATAAGGTAAGTATGTCATCTAAATTGAAACAAAGGCAGGGTCGGCTCTAATGCACAAGCCACTAAGGCAAGTGCTTTAGGCCCCCAATTTTTGAGGGCCTCATATTTCAATAATAGTTACTAATTGAAGGACTTTTTCTAGCCGATATACATAGATTATACATTGATTATACAATTATACATATATTAATATATGAATCATGTGTGTGTGTACACACACACACACACACACATACACATACGCTGGCTATTTTTAATTTCAGAGATTAGATGGGCGACTATATGAGTTAATTCTTCTTTTTTCCTTTTAAAAAAATATTGAATTAAGATAGAAATTATATATAAAAAAGGTTGAACACATATGGAGACACTTAAAGTTGTCACCATTTTTCAGTTAGACACCTAAACTTAAAAGTGTTCTTATTGAGCACTTATATTATCCTAAACTTGTACCAATTACGCTTTTTTGACAATTAGCCAAACTTACAAAGTGTGTGCAATGCACTCGCTGCTGATGTGGCGAATGACAAATAAAAAAAGGACATATATCATTTTGAGTTTTAAAAAAAAAGAAAAACTATTTTAAAATCTATTTAGTAAACAAAATAAAATAACATTCTCAAAAAGAAAAAAAACTTTAATTTACACCCAATCAGAAAATGGCACATCATTAACAAAAGAGAAGACAAAAAAGGTCATATTGGTGTTCTTGAAATCATTGTTCTTGGTGTTCTTCACTATCTTCATGTGTATTCTTATTCCAACCACGATTTTAATCCAAAATTTCAAGAGAAACTCCTCCAAATTTGTTATAACTTCAGCTAAAGATTCCCTACGAATACTACCCCCAATATTAATTTCTCAAATTTTCATCAAATCAAATAACCCATTTTAAACCTTCAAGCTTTCTTAAAGACTCCATTAATGGTGTTTTGATTTCAAATGAAGAATACGGTCTCACTTCGATTTCAATCAACTGAGACGATTGTTGGTTCAAACTTTCGAGCTAAATTAATGGTGAAGGCACAACAATGGTGAAAGTGGGGAGACAATGGTAGAAGTGATGGTGGAGAGAGAAGAAGAAGAAGAAGAAGAAGAAGAAGAAGAAGCAAAAATGAAGATAAAATCTGTTTTTTGGGCTCTTCACGCGCGTATCTTGGGTGAAGTTCGCTCTATATGCCAACTCAGCAAGAAGTAACTAATGGGAAAAGTTTAGGATACTATAAGTGCTCAATTGGAACACCCTTAAGTTTAGGTATCTAAATAAAAAATGGTGCCAACTTTAAGTGTCTTCATATAAACATCGATTGTATCTCTGAGGCCTATCGCCAGTATCTCTTACCTGTTCGGGTCGTTCTCCCATTCTTCGATCTCTAGATCGAGTTGCTAGCTTTTTGTGTAACTCTGCTAGGATCTGCAGCGCTTCAGTAGGCCCTAGGCACTGATATGAGGTTAAAGTTTTAGCCAATGCAACATGCTATCTGTACAATGTTAAAGAAGTCCCTATAAGTACTTCACTTAGCCTTTCTATAGTCTTTCTTCCCCTCTTCCCCACGACGTTATCAACCCCGTTTTCCTAACCCTTGGGCATAAGCCTAATCTCTTCACGGTATCGGGAAGAAAAGAAATACGACAACAACTAAGTCAGAAAAAATTAATTCTTAAATTTACCCTCCTTCAGCTAGGACCCCCACCCACCTCCCGTAGAGGCGGGTCAATATCAATAGCTATACCGAGTTTAATAAAGCGAAGAGGAAATTTCCGGCAACAAAAAAGCTTTTCTCCCCAACCGAGGTACGATAAGTGCAGCCACAAGTAGAACATGAACGTGACCCTGTCTGAGATGATCCACCTCTCTATCTCTAAGTTTGCTGTTGGCCCTGCTGGACTGGGGGTGCCTCGGAAGTAACCTGAAGTGCTATATAAGTAGGTCTATACTGACCACGACCATGCTTGCCCTTGTTCCCAAATGGAGCACCACACTGTCCTCCTGTAGTCTTGACCTCTTGCTCTCCCTCTCGGCTATGTCCCGCCTCTTAGATGCCTTGCACCTAAGGGTGGTATCCAACACGTCGGCATAAGAGCCGATCGAGACAAGGCATAAACGAAAGTGAACTATAGACTACTTATCAAAGACCATAAATGTATTCAGCCTATACAAAAAAGGCCTCATATTAATATTTGGCATTAGACTTGTTCCAGCCGCCCCAGAATTAAAGACGATTATCACCGGAGAGTAGCCCGAGTCATTCCCCCGCGAACCATTTTCCTCGTATAGGAGTTGGATCGGGTCGGATTGCGATTGAACAATCAGTATCACTACTACATCATTTCATCACACCAACCTAGGCCTAGTTCTAGAATCCCGAAATTGGACCACTTTTTTGAGAAGAGGAGAAGAAGAACAACAACTCTATAATCATTGAATTAACCATTGATTAACATGAGCGAGGACTCATCATCTTCATCGCAATCCTTCTTCAGGAAATACTGGGAAGGATACAAGGAGTTTTGGGGCGAGCGATTTTCCTTCTTGGACAACTATTCCAGGTTCATTAAGCGCGACAAGCCACTCCCCTCTTGGTCCGAATCTGATGTCGAGAAGTTCATTGCTTCTGACCCAGTTCACGGACCCACTGTATTTCCCTTTCCCTCTTCTTCTTCCTTTTTTTGTGCTTTCAGATCAGCTCATATGCTTACATTTCATTGGACTTTGTGCATTTCTCTTTGATTCGTATCTATCGATCCGTATGCTTCTTGCTTTTTCTCTCTTTGCTTAATTTGTGTTTTGATTTTATTATGGATAATCTTCGGCTGATTTGCTTAATTGGTACAAGCTGTTTGATTCCCGATTGGACACTGGTTGTGCACCTTTTATGCCATATTACAATTTGGGTGGGTGGTTTTTGTGATTGTAACAAATTTGGGTGTTTAATTCAATTTTGAATGTCATTTTAGTTCTCTAGTTTGTAACAGATTATTTTGTGCTTAATTCTTTCAGTATACTCTTTGTGCTTTCTCTGGAATTTGGTTTTAAGTTGATTTACCGCTGGTATGCATCTGTTGCAACTGTGAATGCATTTCTTCGTAGTGCTAGCTGAAGTTGGCGTAAGTTATCTCTTCAGAGCTCCTCTTGATTGAGTGGTGTCCTGGAGAATCTTTTGGTTTTATTGCATTTCTCAATAGCTAAAACTTTTATTTAAGAACGTTTTTTTTCTTGCTGTCACCTACTAATTTAGCTTGTTTTTATAGTTGATGAATTTATACCTGGAATGGATTCTCCTGGGCCCAAATACATCGACAGCCCCTTATACTTGACACTGTTTTTCATTTAGACACATGAACTGTAGGGTCAGTCATCAGTGGGTCACATATCTGTCCATTAAACCTTTGAGGCTCACATGGCAGATCGTGTTCCCACCCAAAATTGAGCGCGTACAGAGAAGGCTTCTGCCTGAAAATATAGAATTTCACTGGTAAAATGATTTTTCCGGTCACTGTGTTCCCAAATATTTACACCCTGCACCACTGCAAAAATCCAGCACCCTTTTCTCTCGGACACCATCACTCTTGCCCGGTCTCTTTTTGCTGATGCTTCAAATTTGGAAGCTGGGTACAAGACAAGAAGAGTAGCCCAGCCATGGAGATAGAACATTATAGAACATTATCAGGCTCCTTCCGTGTTTCCCCATAACTCTTTCGAGCATTTGTAGCTAATAAATACACTTAATACTTATGAGAAAAAGTTGCTAATAAAGATGCTTGTTTGACTTATTGATGGAGAAACATAAAATTTTACCTCTTTCTACTCTGTTCAAGTATAACTACCTCGCTTCGTTTTCTTTTCTCTTCTTCAATTCATGCAAACAAAGAGGAGAATTTTGGAACAGTTCTTGTTTGTCTCCCTTTCCCTCTTCCAAATAGTATGAGATAGGTCAGGGAGAGGGGAAATGAGAAAGAGAAGTGGGCATACAAAGGGCAAGTGGGCAACTGCCACTTCTTAAAATTTCTGTCGTGTGCTACTGGGGGTTATCCCCAGTTTCTGTTAATTGTCATCTCCTCTCACAAACAGCAACAACTAAGGAAAAAGAAGAGAAGTTGTCCCCTACCTCATTTTAGCTACTTTAGTCCTTGTTCGTTTCTGTATCCAGTTCTGAGCTACTGGGCAAGGTCTTTAAACTAGTTCTGATGCATTACCACAACTTTTGGAATGACAATTTAACATTTGTTCTCTCTCTCTTTTTTGATGAAGTAATTGGTTTCATTGCTGGCATCAAGAAGATGCATAAATTACAAAAGAGTGTAGCAATTGTTAGCTCCTTACAAATGTTTATACTAGTACTAGGGAGCTAACAAAATCCAAAAAACTATTAGGGGAGTCTATAGGGGATAGACAAGCCCAGCTATGCAAATACATAAGGCATCTTGCCTTGAGTTTGTGGGGAGAAGTTGATGCTCCATCAAAACACCTGCTGTTTCTCTCATTCCAAATGCTCCAAAAAATAGCTGCAGGTATCATCTTCCAAACTTTGCTGATGGTTCTATCAACTTTCCAGTAACTCCAAGACTCGAAAGCATCCCTTATTATGTGGCATGACCCGTCTAAGTCCAAAGAGTGATATAAACATACTCCATAAATCTGTTGCAACAGTGCATTGAAGAAAAAGATGGTTGTGAGTTTCTGCCTCCCTTTGGCACATGTAGCATCTATTCACAATCTGAAAATTCCTCTTGGCTAAGTTGTCCCGTGTCAGACAAGCCTCATAAAGTGCAGTCCAGTTGAAGCAGATGACTTTGGGTGGCAACTTGATTTTCCATATTAACTTCCAAGGCCAATGGTTAGTTATGATATTATGAGTTCCTGCTAACTTGTAGGCTACTTTGATTGAGTACTTTCCTGCATCTGCATTACCCCGTTTGAACTGGTTAGGTATTAGTGTGTTGCTTGAGAAATTGTTGAGTGAGGAAAGAAGTCCGAGCAGACCCTCATATTCCTAGTCTTGCAAGTTCCTTCTAAATATTATGTTCCATGAGTTGCCTTCTCTGCACTGATGAACTATTGAGTCTGGATAACTAAGCTTAGGATACTACTGGTTAGCTACTGATGCAGGGCTTTATACGCTGGATATTAGTTTACCTTCCATCTCTCTCGTATTTCCTATATTCTCTTATATGGCTGTTATTTTGCTATTTTAATTTCTTTTATGTATGTTATGTATTTTATGTTATTATATTATGAGTCTATCAATAGTACTAATATATCGTCACTTGATGCTTTCTTGAGCTGAGTGTCTCCTGGAAACAGCCTCTCTGCCCCTCGGGGTAGGGGTAAGGTCTGCGTACATACTACCCTCCCCAGACCTCACTTGTGGGATTATACTGGGATGTTGTTGTTGTTGTTGTTGCATCTCCAACTGCAAAATGTTGGTTTTGTGAGAACTCCTGTCAGAGTTTGCAGATGCTCTTCCAAACTCCAATGCCATGTGGTGATCTAGATAGCTTGGTGCACCGGTGGCTTTGGGTTCCATGCTTGGCATTGACAACTTTCTTCCATAGGCTCTGCTCCTCCTGTGTATATCTCCAAAGCCATTTCATCAATAAGCATTTGTTGTGCAAAGTTAAGTCCCTGACTCCTAGTCCCCCTTGGTGCTTTGGTAAGATAACTTTAGACGTGGAACTTGTGACCATCTTTAGTCTCTTCCCATAGAAAGTTCCTTCTGATCTTGTCAAGCTGCAAGAACCTCCTCCTCATTGAAAGATGCCTCCAGCTCCTCCTTTTCTTCTTCTGTAATGGTTGCAATTTCTTCAAAATTAGCAGATGGCCTCCAATTTTCCTGCTAAGTGTACAAGTTTTCAAAAAAATCCAGTGTCTCTTGCTTTATGTGCTCCTTATCTTCTATGATCTCATCCCCGGCCATGAGTTTGTCTATGCAATTGCTTCTTCTATGAGAGTTGGCAATCTTCTGGAAGTACTTGGTGTTTCTGTCCCCTTCCTTAAGCCAAAGACACCTTCATTTCTGCCTCCATGAAATTTCTTCTGCTTTGGCTAACTATTGTAGTTCTATTCTTATACTAGCTATTTGGCTAGCCTCAGATAAAGTTAACTGCCTGTCTTCTGCAGCCTGTTCTAGTGCATGAGTTCCTCTAGTGCCCTATTTTTCCTGGTTTCCACCTTCCCAAACTCTTCCCCGTTCCAGGTAGTGATATCCTTCTTTAGGCTTTTTAGCTTTTGCATAAGGATAAAATCAACACTATCAGTGAATGTGTAATTCTGCCACCAGCTCTTTAGTTTGCCTAAAAGTCCTTCTGATTGAAGCCACATGTTTTCAAACGTAAAGAAGGAAGGAGTTGCATCCCAGTCACCACTCTCCAAAATAATTGGTCTATGATCTGAAATCACCTTAGGCAAGGCAATCTGTCTCACAGCATTAAAGAGTCATTCCAATAATTGGAGATAAGGAACCTGCCAATTCTTGAAGCCTGCAAACAATTGTCTCCTTTAGACCGGGTATATTGAGCCCCCTGTAAAGGTAAATCAATAAGATCTAGGTCCTGAATAACATCATAGAACAACTTCATTGCCTTTGACCTTCTAGTACAGTTTAGCCTCTCGCTCTCAAACCCAACAATATTGAAGTCACCTCCCACTATCCAGTGATCTTCCCAAAGTCCCCTTATTCCTGCAATTTCACTCCACGTTACTTCTCTCTCTGGATTGTTGTGTGGTCCATAGTTTCCTGTGAAGCACCATCTGAACACTTCTGTGGTGCTTTCTAACATACAAGAGATGGAATAGAACCCGCGGAGTGCATCTAATTTGACCCACTTTCTTTTGTCCCAAATCACCATAATCCCTCCCCTTGTACCACTTGCTTTTAACTCCACCCAATCAGCCCATCTATTCCCCAATAATTGTTGAATCATTCTAGTAGAGCAATCTTCTACCTTAGTCGCCTGCAAACACAAAATATCCACCCTTCACTTCTGATGAGAGATTTAATGGTGCTTTTTTTCCAATCCTCATTCAACCTCCGCACATTCCAACTCAAGATTTTTAGCTTCATCCAGAACATGAATGGTATTGCCTACCCTTCAACCCCTTAACCTGCTGCCCTCTTCTGTCATAATTAATACCACTTGCTAATCTCTTCCTTTCCCCCTCTCCTCTATTCCATTTCTCCTTCCCTACCTTTTGTTTTGATTTCTGTTGTTGGATTTGGACTTGTCTTCGCTGCTCCACCCTTAGAATTATGTTCAGAAGATCATGCTCGAACCCTGTCACATTGACCCCAACGGCCTTGCATGCCTTGACCATAGTGAGTTTGGTCCATTTTAAAGTCTCGATTATGGATGGAGTGTCAATTAGCTGTGCGCTGGGACCTCCCTCATACCTTGTCAGTGGAAGGGCTTCACATACTGCCTGAGAAGAAAAGTCTGTGTCTGAGCTAATTGCTGGAACCAAATCCAGTGTTGGCGAGTGTATGCAAAGTGGCCTGTGGACTCTCTCTCGTGGGATCCCTTCATTATCTGCGTCTGAAGGGGAGTTGTCTGAGCTCTGGTTTGCCAAAGTCATGGGGCAAGATTGTGTCCTGTTCTGTTCCTTCGAGAATGAGGGTTCAGCTGCCAGTTCTTTTAATTTTAAAGCATTTGGGTCGGGTTTAAGCCCACACTGTTTTTCTGATTAACCTTTGACTTCCTTGATATGGTCTTCTTATTAATTGGGCTTTTTTTGTAATATTCTTGATTTGCTTCTGGGCCCAAGTTTTGTGATTGATTGGAAAGCCCTTTACCCTTTTTATCAGAGACCAGTATACCTGGTGGCCCTTTACCCATTAGTTTAACAAATGAACCAGCATTCAAATCTGTCCTTCTACATGTGAGATTGTATCTGACGCAAGGTTCCTGCCAACCTGTCCTTCTACATGTGAGACTGTGCCTGATGCAAGGTTCGAGGTACCCACTCCTGTCATCTTCTCCCTTGCTTCATCGGAAAAGGATTTTCCGGCGGGTCTGATTTTTGTATGCGCATCCTCTAGTTACAAGATTTCAAAGCCCCAGTCCTTCGTAATCAACTCCAAATTTTTTGGTAATTCTTCTCTTCGATTAACCACACAGATACGTGCCCAAAAAAAAGTGGACTCTATGTTTAGTGTCATTGTCAATATCGACGAAGCCACCACACTTGTCTCCGATGAACTTGACAGGGTCCGCCGTCCATGCGTGGATAGGAATTCCAAAAGCTTTCACCTCGATGCTCCGATTTTGCAAATTTCATATATGCTCCGGCCACTAGAGACCACCATTTCAAGTTCAATCTTCTTCCATTCCAGAACCAGTCACCAGCTTTGACTCTGTTTGCTTCGAATCTGGAAGGGAACTCAAAAAGGAACTGGTTGTGCTCGATGGGAGTGATCTTGAGACCAGCTGTGACTTGCCATATGCTTGTGAACTATTTCTTGCCATATGCTTGTGAACCATTTCTGAATCACTTTTGCCTTTGGGCTCTAGCTAAATGGGTCATTGAACTGGCCTATGAGACATTTCGAAAGGAAGTTTTCATTTCCCATCTCTTCCTGGAGTGCACCATGCCCAACATTGGCCTTAGTTGTAGGTGGCCAATGTGATATATTAGCAGCTTCCTTATAAGACCTCGATTGATCAGCATAAAGATAAAATCTTGGGTCTACGTATGTTCCCAGATAACCTTGTATCATCCCTGCTATGTCCCCCATCCTTTATTGTAATTGCCTTCTGGGCGGGATAACGATTGCAGATCTGGTAGCCCCTATGGTAGCTTCAATTCTAACGAACCGACCATAACTGTTAAAATTTTGGACCACCCGAAAAGTGTATGTTTGTACCTTTCTCCCCATCTTTTGCAGCTGTTGCCGGTCTGAAGAGAAGCTTGGATCAAAGCTTCGCACACCCCTCGGAGGTTGCTGTCATCTATTTTAATCTTGCTTTTCTGTAAATATACCATCCCTTAGCTTCCTCGTTGATACTAATTAATTCAAAAGTTTTGCCACTAGAATTAAAAGTGAGCCCTCGATCCATAGTTGGGCAAATTTAGGAAAAACATTGTCGGGGTTTAGAGATGAGGGTGGGAGAGAGAAAGTGATTCTGGCACATTCCCCAATAGAGAGCATTTTCACTGAACATCTTGAAACCATCTTTTCTCTCTCGCTCTCTCTTTGTGCATGTTAAATGCTTATTGGTTAGTCTGTCACTGTGAGCAGGAGGGTATGGAATATATTGCCAACATCAAATGAAGTTGCATATTTTTGCCTTTCTTCCCTTTGATGATCCTACTGTTTCTGTTTTCTGTTTGTCAGAAACCATTCCTCTATTTTTTTTCCCTTTAACCACTTCGAGCTGATGTGCTATTTTCCGCTCTTCTTTCCAGCTGAGGACTGCTAGGGAAGCAGCAAAGATCAGTGCTGTAGGAGGCATAATCGGAGCTGTTTCAACTGCAGGTGTTGCTTGGAAGTACTCCAGGAGTTTGCATGGTATGTTGAACTTGATCCCTACTCAACTCCCACGCACATTGCTGTCATGTTTTTTACGAATTCATTGCATGAATGTTTAAGCACTAAAGTCTTTTAGGAACCAGAGACTCCAGGAATAAGTATCCTAGGATTCGAACATTTTTCATATATGTTTTGATAAATGTGATTCTACGAGAAGCTTTTGCCACATGATAATCAACAATGTCTATATCAAACAAGTTAAGTACTTTTCTAGGTATTCTTTTGTGTTAGCGTGTTAATTTTTAATATCAAAATGTTGGAGTTAAAGAATATTTAACGGGTTAATAACCCCCCGATGCATGCCGGTTCAACATTCTCTTCTCAAAAGACGACGACAACAACAACAACCCAGTAAAATACCACAAGTTTGGTCTGTGGAAGGTAGGATGTACGCAGCCTTACCCCTACCCTGGGAGGGCAGAGAGACTGTTTCCGATAAACCCTCGGCTAGAGAAGATGGAAGAAGCGCTAGTAGACAATATATTTAGAAAACTAAATTGTAGATAGCAATAAAGAATATGAAAGAAGTACCGATAGCAAATAATAGCAAGACAATATATTTAGAGAAAACTAAATCCGAGGTCTGATAGCAATAGAGTATATAAAAGGAGCACTGATAGCAAACTAAGGAAGTACTTGTGACAAGTAATAACATAACAAGATATGCGAAAATAGCAAACTCAGGATAAAAGGGTACCATACTAACATTAACAAACTAATGCAGACAAAGGGAAACACATTTATGCTAGATTATGTCCCATATAGGACAAATATCATATTGTTGTGTTTAAAACCTATAAATAGGTGTGCTTTTTCTTGTTTGCATGGTATCAGAGCCGAATTTTGGTTAGTCTATTGTCATACTTGTAAGTTTGCATTAGATTTCACATGTGAACTCCAAAATCTGGTTAAACGAGCATAAGTGTTGTTGAGTCATATAGAGTGGCATTTCGGGTATAAAAGAGCATCCAAAGGAGTTTAGATGTCTTTGCACAATCCACCTGTTGCCTTAAGATTTTTGGTTGAGTACTCAGGGTCTTTCACAGTTTTATGTCAGATGTTCAGAACAAGTGCCTAGAAGGCCTTAAATATCGGTTCTCTTCAGATCTCAGAAATTCTCTTTTGCTATATCACCATAAAACCCTTAAAAGCCCATTATTTTCCCATCATTCCAGATATGAATTAAGCCTGAAAGAACCAAATAATTTTGGATCTTCCTGCTGCATTATCTTGTGAAACTCTATGTCCCCTAAATCACACAAGGCTTCATCCGCCTCTTCCTGTCCTTCTTCAGCTTCCGTTCCTTCATCTTCCCAGAGTGTGCTCCATAAGAAAATCTTTACATGTAATGATTCTCTTGCTCTCTCCGTACTACCTCTGACTGTATACGAGCTAAAACGGACTGTTGCCATGTTCTAATCTGTTCTGTGGCCTTTTACAGTTGAAATCTGTAAGACTATTTTCCACCAATGTGGCGATTTTCTATCTGACTTGATTGATTTCTTCTTGCATCTTTGTCCATGGCCTAAAGAAAGTAAAAATCTTACACAGATCAACTGTTAATTTCATTTTATAGGAAAATTATTAAAGTGTGTGACATCTCATCTAAAAGCTCAAGCCGTTGGAGAGAGCACACTTTTGTTTACTTAATTACGTCTTCAAAAAAAAAAAAAGAAATCTAGTTTTTAGACAATTTTAATAGTTACCACCCTTTTTGGTCAAAGTTGATACAGTTCAGGTTTTATACTTTCAATTCCTCCTAGTTTAGAATTAAACCCCCGATTTAATGTCTCTGCAACTTGTTAAAGATTTCACCATAATTTTGTGGAGAACACTAAACAGAACGGGCTTTTACTGTATTAATTTTTTGTTACGACCAAGATTTACCATCTTTTTAAAAAAAACAAGATTATTGCTTAAAACCAAGATTTTGGGAGAGCCATGGACTGATTAAGACGAATGATTTTATTGCTTATTGATGTTCTTTTTTGTAGGTACCGCACTGTCTTTTGGAGCTGGAGCTGTCTTTGGCTGGACATTTGGACAGGAAGTTGCCAGCCACTGGTTGCAGCTATATAGGCTGGACACCATGGCTGCCCAGGTGAAATTCATGGAATGGTGGCAGAACAAGGTTGAAGGTTGAAGAACAGTCTTAATTGTCGCCTCTCATCCCAGATCAAAGGACAGTTTTAAGTTTGGCTTTGGTGTTAAATGTCAATGAACTTCTGTTTTCAGGAATAAGAATCAGTCGCTCTGTTCAAATTGTAGCAAGTGACTTGGATTTTTTTATGCAAGTGGTGTTCAACTTTGGAATTGTCTGTTTATCCTTCTCTACTGAATTGTTCTAGTAGAATGCAACTTTTGGTAGTTTTCTTTCAAAAGATGATCACTATGTTTACAAAGTTGGAGTTCATTTCTTTCCTACTTGGAAATATGAGCATATGAACAGCCGCATTATGTCCAAAATTTTGATTAATAGTTTGGTTTGAACACTAGAATCTTTTTTCAAGAGAAACATAATTAGAATATAAAAGAAGGTTTGTTGTTGTAGACACTGAAATTTTAACAAAGATAACTCCTATATTCAAGACAACTCAACTCTTGAAATATTAGGAGTCTATTAGGGTTACTTGGTGGCTACTCCACCCAAACCCTAATTCATGCCTATAAATAAGACTACATGTGTCCTTCAAAGACGGTCTCAGCAATTCCATAAATTCTCGGAATATGCACAAAGAGATCAAATATGAAATCTCCGAAATCCCATGAAACTTTTGGTATATTCATTCATAGATCAAAAGACATGTCAAATATGTCAAATCGGAGGGAAGAATCAAGGGATAAACGAGTTGTAACTTACAACGTTTATCAATAAAATCCTTTTTTCTTTATAGTTGTTTGTGATTGCAGCTTTATTTTTCTGTACAAATTCATTGCAAACAAATTTCGTAGTTGGAAAGGACTGTCCATCTGACGCATCCGTTATGGTTATCTCATACCCACCTTTTTCTTTTCGTATGATTTTGCTTACTATACCTACTGTTGTAGCATTATAAACAGTATTGTTACTCTTGCTGCCGTCGGGATAGACGAGCTTTTGAGAGGCTCGGACACTCAAGAAATCTGTTGGACAGGCGGATTCACATCTCTTACAACCAACACAGTCCTCTGTTCGTGGAGCAGAAGCAATTTGTTTAGCCTTACAACCGTCCCAAGGTATCATTTCTAATACATCGGTGGGGCAGGCTCGGACACATTGAGTACATCCTATACACGTATCATAAATCTTTACTGAATGTGACATTGGGTCTATACGTTTTTGAATGTTAGAAATTTTCGATCTAGTAAACTTAGAAACGAATCATATAATCATATATTTATATACCAGATGGATCAATGAGTTATCATAATTTTCTAATCAACCCCCTTCTAGATTGGTTTATGAGATATGAGAGAGGGCCAAAATACTTTGATTTCTTATGTTTTGCAAACAAGATCACACCTTACGTAGCAAACATGCTAATTAAAATCGATTTATCAATATTAGAATCTAGATGATTAATACTAATTATTCAACAAATTTGATTGGTTGATATAAGTTGATTTTCTGTTACGGTAAATTGATGAAACAATAGCCAGTCCAATGGCTGCTTCAGCGGCTGCAATAGCTATAACAAAAATTGAGAAAATGTCTCCTTTTAATTGACGATTATCAAAAAAATCAGAAAATGTTACAAAATTTATATTAACCGCATTCAATATAAGTTCAAGACACATAAGGGCTCTAACCATATTTCGACTTGTGATCAATCCATAGATCCCGATAGAAAATAAATAGGCACTCAAAACAAGTACATGTTCGAGAATCATTAAACAACTCCTTATCAATCTCGACTCCTTTCAATATGAACAACAATTCAACCGATTTAATTGACTAGTATATAACAAGTATGGAACAAAGAAATATATTGGTACTAGATTGACCTAAAGTCTTTCTATTTATACAACAGGAATTCAATTAGAATTGAAGGAAAATGAATGTGATAAGACAGAACAAAATTTTATTTGAATTCCAAGTTTTGATAGAAATTTTTTATTGACAAGCTACAACAATTGCACCAATTAAAGCAACTAAAAGGATTATTGAAATCAGTTCAAATGGAAGAAAAAAAATCTGTTGATAAATGAATTCCAATTTGTTGACTATTACTTATAAAATCTTGCTCTATAACTGGTTTGATCTTGTAGTCCAAATAATCCTGTACCATGACGTATCTGAAATAGTAGTAATTAGTGAAATAAAAAGACTTATACAAACCATTGAAGTAATTCCATCTCCTACGGTCCAAAGATGAAAATCTTTGTAATATTCTGAACCATTCATGAACATCACAGCAAAAATGATTAAAACATTTATAACTCCTACGTAAATAAGTAGCTGCACAGCAGCTACAAAATAGGAGTTAGATAGAACATAGAATAATGATGTACAAACAAGAACCAATCCACAAGAAAAAGGCAGAATAAATTGGATTGGGAAGTAATACCACTCCTAGACCCCCTAATATAAGACCCGACCCTAGAAAGACTAAAAGAAAATCATGTATTGGTTCAGATAAATCCATTTTTTATAAAAAATAAAAAACGAAGAATTTCATGACTTTATTGACCTGGCCAGGAAAAAAGAAGTTTTTCAATTTTTTATGATACTTCTTAATTGTTAATTGAATGAAATTGTAATGGGTATGAATTGACGTAGATGCCTTTTATTTTATTGGACCACTATCAATTCTTTATTCGTCGAACGAGTAGTTTAAACCTATCGATTTTGGATATCATTTATCTACTTTGAAACCATTATTATTATTATTATAACTATAGTATAGAAATCCGTTTTGTTTTCAATCTAAATTAAGCTAGGAGTCTCATTAACCAACCACTAGTTTGAATTGACCAAGCAAAAATATCATTCTTTTAGATCCGAACTAAGCCTTCGTAATTCGGAAGTGTTTTCGAATTTAGGGTTTATTCATTTTTTATTTGAGGTAAATTCGAAATTGTTCGAATTGTGTAATCATCAATTACTAACATTGGTAAGCGACACAAAGCGATTTGATTATAATTCAATTTGTGACGATCATAAGTAGAAAGTTCATATTCTTCGGTCATTGATAAACAATTTGTTGGACAATACTCAACGCAATTACCACAAAATATACATTTCAATTGATCCACCTTTGTAGAAGTTAAAGAGGGTATTTATGCTCGTCGTGTTCTTTATATGGACATCCGAGGCCAGGGGTCCATTCCCTTGACTCGTACTGATGAGAATTTGACTCCACGAGAAATTGAACAAAAGGCTGCTGAATTAGCCTATTTCTTGCGTGTACCAATTGAAGTATTTTGAGAAATTGAGATATCAGTATCAGGAAACAATATTCTGAATTTCTTCATTCGAAGTGAATTCTTAGCTTTTTTGTGGTTAGTCTTTGAATCTAGAAGACTAACCACAAAATCACAAAGAAAATAGATTCATTAGTCCGATACCTTGTATAAAACTCATGTGTGTAAGAAATATTCGATCGCATAGAGTGTACGAATGGGTTGATTAACAATTCACATATCAAAAAATGCAAAAAAGAAAGCATTCACTCCTCTTTTCTATCTTGCATCTATAGTATTTTTGCCCTGGTAGATTTCTTTCTCAGCTAATAAATGTATGGAATCTTGGGTTACTAATTGGTGGAATACTGGGCAATCCGATTTTTTTTTGAATAATATTCAAGAAAAGAGTCTTTTAGAAAAATTCATAGAATTAGAGGAACTCCTCTTCTTGGACGAAATGATCAAGGGATACTCGGAAACACATCTCGAAGAGTTTGGGATAGGAATCCATAAAGAAACGATCCAATTAATCAAGATACAAAATGAGAATCGTATCCATACGATTTTGCACTTCTCGACAAATATCATCTGTTTTATTATTCTAACCGGGTATTCAATTTTAGGTAATGAAAAAATTGTTATTCTTAACTCTTGGGCTCAGGAATTCCTATATAACTTAAGTGACAAAGTAAAAGCTTTATCTATTCTTTTATTAACTGATTTATGTATCGGATTCCATTCACCCCACGGTTGGGAATTAATGATTGGCTCTATCTATTAAAGATTTTGGATTTGTTCATAGAAGGGAAAGACAAGTAGTAAAATTATTCCTCATCTATAAATATCCAAATTTTGATGCCCAATACTCCATAAATTGTTCGAACTGTATATGAGCAATAATTAATTTTCGCTCGAATCGTTTGTAGGGGAACCCTATCTTCTCTGATCCAGTCGACACGATCAATTTCTTTTCCGTCGATACGCCCCGCAATTTGTATTTGAATTCCTTTTGTATCTGCTTGTTCTGTTAATTCAATATCCTTTTTCATTGCTTTTCGAAAGGAAACTCTATTCTTTAATTGTCCAGCTATAAATTCTACAAGAATATTAGGTTTCCATAAGGTTTTGCAATTCTTGTGACAGCAATGTTCAGTTTTTGGTTTACACAATTAAATTCTTTTGTAAGGTCGTTTGTAATTCTTCGATTCCACGCAGTCGACTTCCTATTAATAATTTTGGGAATCCCATAAAGATTATGACCTGGATCAGATCGATTCTTTTTTGAATCTCTATGCGTGCAATTCCCTCGACGCTAGAGGACGTTCTCATATTCTTTTGTACATAATTCTTGATACAATCTCTTATTTTTTGATCTTCTTGTAAACCTTCTGTCACGACCCAAATCCCGACCCTGGTCATGATGGCGCCTCTCGTGAAGACAAGGCCAGCCAGTCTAACCCAACTCGTCCTTTAAAATAGTAATTTAACACAAATATAGTATAAACATGGTTTAATAGTACCAAATAGCGGAAAGTATGAATAAGAAATGCAGAAATCCAGCTCGACACAGCCCTAACCGGGGTGTCACAAGTCACGAGCATCTACTAGGGTATAAATACAACTGAAAGCCTGGAGTGTACAAATACAGACTAATGAAATGAGGAGAGAGAAAAGCAGTGCTGCGAATGCCGATATCTACCTTGCTAAACTCTGATGACTTTGCCTCCGGTCAGCCAAAACATACCTGAATCTGCACACAAGGTGCAGGGAGTAATGTGAGTACTCCGACTCAGTGAGTAATAATAATAAATAAAGACCGAAGGAAAGTAATCACGCAAAAACACAAGGCATTCCATGCTGAAGCAGTAAAATCACTTTAAACAGTAAAACAGTGAGAAATCAAGTGAAAATCCCTTTTTCCAACAAGTAAAGCAAGTAGTTTACAAGTGAGTAACAAAAATGATAGAAATGTAAAAGCCCCTCGGGCAAAACATGTACAACAAATCGCCCCTCGGGCATAATATCAATAGAATCAGCTCCTCAGGCTCAATATCAGAACAGTGCCAGCCCCTCGGGCTCAATATTAGAATAGTAACAGCCCCTCGGGCTCACTCTCAGAATAGTATCAGCCCCTCGGGCTACCTCACAATCACTCATATCAGCCCCTCGGGCATAGTATCAATCACTCAGAACAATGGGTACCCGCGCTCACTGTGGGTGTGCAGACTCCGGAGGGGCCCCTTACGGCCCAAGCGCTATATCAAGCCACCTCGTGGCATCATCACTCAGCATATCCTCACATCACTCAAGCCACCGCGTGGCATATAAAGTATCTCAGGCCCTCGGCCTCATATCACTCGGCATATCCTCACATATGGCCCTCAGCCTCACTCAGTCCGGAAATCATCATAAGCCCCTCGGGCATTTGTAAAACAGTGGTTCTCAGCCAAAAATACCATTTAGAAATATCATTTGAGTTTTCAAATCTGCATAAAAACGGCTGAGTTTGTAAAACAATAATTATAAACATGACCGAGTTTAAATATAAATCAAAACAGTGAGGAAATAGTGATAAAAATTCCCGAAGGATTAAAATAATTAGCACGAAGCCCAAGTATGGCAATCAGCCAAAATCATGATGATAACAAATAAATTTCAATCAAATATGCGTAAAATCCTCAATTGGGATGGACCAAGTCACAATCCCCGATAGTAAAAGACTCTGCGCTCATCATCCAACACGTGTCTCACCTCAATATAGCACTACGATGTGCAAATCCTCTAGCTCGCGACGCCTTTGCCCCTCGAATCGGCCTCTGAATGCTCCAAATCTAGCCGAAATCAGTAGAAAAACATCAAAATGTACTAAGGTAACAAATCCCACTCGAAAATAATCAAATTACCACAAAATTCTCGAAATTGGTAAAGCCCGACACCCGGGCCCACATCTTGGAATTATTCACAAAAATAGAATCCTTTTTACTTTCACGAGTCTAAACATACGAAAATTATCCAATTCCGATACCATTTGGTCCTTCAAATCATCATTTTACATTTTCAAATCCCTAGGTCCAAATCCCCAATTTACACCTCAAAAACATGTAATCTAGTCGGATTATTCGATGATAATTCAATATTATGGAGTAGAAATGATCACAAGTGACTTACCTCAAGATTTCCCATGATTTCTTGCTCAAAAATCGCCCCAAGCCGTGTTCTTTCACCAAAAAAAGGTCAAAATGAGCAGAAAAACGCAACAGCTTTAATAAACCTATTCTGGTCGCTAAAAGAGCCATTCCGGTCGCTAAAAGTGACAAATCCGGTCGCTAAAGGTGCGCACCAGATCCTGCTGCACCAGCAATGTTTATTTTCACTAAAAAGGCTCTAACTCCACCATACGAACTCGGAATTCGATGATTCTTGTTCCTATGAGTCACAAATAATGATACGAACATAGTCCTTCAATCGAAACTCAATTCGGAGCTCGTTTGCTCAGTGCGATATCCATTTCGCTCGTTAAACAATTAACTCATGATTCGCATAAAAAACCCAATCGCGACTTGATGAAATTAGACCAAACTTTCCAGATCACTCCTATAATTCATTATCAAAATTCCGGAAGTCTCAAAATCAAATTTCGATCTCTAGAACTAAAAAATGGACTTTTGGATCATTACATGCTTATGCTCAAAATGGCAAAATCTTCCAAAAACTCTTCCAAAACATATCCGAGCCTCATGGGACCCCGACCAAATATGCCAACACACCCCATAACATAATTCAAACTTGTTCCAACCTTCAGAACGCTCAAAAAAACATCAAAAATATCAAATCACCCTCGGATTCAAGTCTAAGAATTCCAAAACTTCCGAAATCCGAAATAGATCAAAAAGTCGACCAAACGAAGTCCAAATCACCTGAAATTTTGCACACACATCAAAAATGACATAACGAAGGTACACTCTCGGAATTCCATTCCGACCATCGGATCAAAATCTCACCTATCAACCGGAATTCGCCAAAATATTAACTTTGCCAATTCAAGCCAAATCCTTCCACGGACTTCCAAAATGCATTCCGATCGCGCTCCTAAGTCATAAATCACCCAACGAAGCTGTCCAAATCATAAAATTTCCAATCCGAGATCATATACAAATAAGTCAACTCTTAGTCAACCTTTCAAATTCAAAGCTTTCAACTGAGACTGTTCCTTCAAATTCATTCCGATTTTTCCTGAAAACCAAAACCAACGATCTACATCAGTCATAATACGTTAGACGGGGCAAGTCATGCCCGGGAACTGGCGATCAAAGTGCAAAAGTTCAAAACGACTAGTCGGGTCGTTACATCCTCCCCCACTTAAACACACGTTCGTTCTCGAACGTACCTAGAGTTGTTCTAAAAGCCCACCAATCGCTGAATAACCTTACCATGCATATAGCCGGGGGTGATCCCACGTCACCCTATCTCATATAGGTCCGATAACACCGTTTAACTAAAATTACACAATCCAATCTAGCCCATAAACCATAGAACCACATTTTCACTTCTGAAAACATCAATACGATAAAAACCGCACACCTATACTTTGAATAGACCCGAACTAGCTGTAGTAACCCATGCCTGCAACCTCAAGTGCAATTATCTGATATACCACGTAACTCAAACACATGTAGCGATAACTTTCATTCACAGCAGCTGCACACAACACCCGAATACCGGTAGAAACCTCTTATCAACTAAAGTCTCATTCCAACACTTCCATATACTGTCAATGATAAATGAAACACGCAATAAATCATAACCATCTCTCAGATCAATCATCCATAAGGTTACTTCTCCTTTGGCAAGGACCATAGCAAATTTCTGAACCCAACCTCGATATTTACCCATCAAACATGCTGAAATCGAATCCGTTTGTATTTATTAATGATCCCCAATGATCTCCTCTAATCCAACACATTACTCTGGTGACATGACACATCCATACAGACCTAAGCCACAACTTGCACAATATATGCATCAATACGCAACAATCCGAACATACTCAAATCATGAAAATGACTCAAATGAAAGAGCTGAACCTCAAGTTCACTAATACTACTACAGCACAAGATAGAGAACCCGTCTCACATCATAGGAACAGAACACACGAATCTAACCTGCAAGGTCATACCTCCACATATATTCACTGCAATGCGCGACCTTATTTAAACACTGCTCCACATGGAACTACCTTAAGTCACTATGCTCGAAATCGACAACCACACACAATTTGATATCTGGAACCAAAGCAATTCATCATACTCATAGTGAAGCAAATAATATACACCACGCACACCCGATAGGACATAACCGATACGCCGTTCACCGAGCAACACCAAATTACTCTTCCCGCTCGACTTCCATTATAAAACTTTGATAGAACCGCACCATAGGTGCCTATAACCAACAGATCGTATCGTCTCACAACACAGAAAGGTAACGCATAGATCCCCATAATTGCTAATAGCTCAAAACAACCGAAGCAACACATCCTTCGCCAACAGCAACTTGAAGTCAATAAAACTGTCTCGATGCCAAACACATATCCCATATAGGTCTACCAATGGACCATACATCAACTCCATTATACACAACAGATAAATAATCCTTCGAAGGTCCATAATGACTGAATCATAGCACATACTAATATCTGACTAACTTACCCACATTTTGCCATCCACAACCACAAGCTAACCTGTATATGAGAACTCCCAGTCTCAAAGTTCATAAAACACATGAATTACCATATCTGATCCCAATTCCGCCACTCTCATATATAACTCACCTCTAGTACCCAATCACCCCACGGGAGATACTCTAATATTCTTTGGTGCTGCCAAGCAAACCCGAATATCAGCAGCTAACCTAACAAGAAGTGCTGCAATACTACCGAAGTACCATCAACTCAATCACATTGACTCTTTCTGGAACATATAACCTCGTGAAATCACCTCAATTAGCGTTATCATTTCCTTAATCATCTGGAGATCCCTTCTCAAATCATCTGAAGTTCATTTCTCTAATTATCTGAAACTGCCCGCGCTGCCTAAGAATTTATGACCTTCCATTCAAATCTGAACCGTGACCTTACACATGCAAATCTCAGTCTTACCTAACATACCGTATAAACCGTACCACTCTAGGATAACCACGAGAAATTCATATCCCTTCCGAGCCACAAACATCTACATACTCAACCAGTCAAGAACTTTCCATTGGTCCCATCTAGAAGAAAATCACTATACATCCCATGCTACGCATGCCCATAGAAAATATACATCTCCAAACTGCGCTAAAACCATCAAGAACTCTCCGAGTTCCCTTTTGCACAAATCAGACCTGTTAGGACTGAATCCTTCTAACTCAATCAAGCTAAGCAAGCCATCAACACCTAAGAGCATCGCCGCAAAATATCTGAAATAACTTATTACCTCGAACACACACCATGAATTAATCATATCCTTACCATACCGATTCGGTCTACTATCAAGCTACCCCATCTATCTAAATTTCCTTCTGATTCATCTTCAACTTGATATTCTTTCTTAAATATTCCCAAAAGCACCACATTCGAAATACTTCGCTCAAAAGAACTTCCTGCAGATCTAAATCTGTTACCTCCTGATACTGATACATAGAATCCCACAATTAATATGGAAAACACCACAAGTCTTGACATCTTCCAAGGAAAACTCAGTTTCTATCCATAAGTACAACTTGAAAGCCTCCAATTATTGCATGTAAAATTTTGAACACAATAGGACCATTCTCTAGAGGCATCCACTCTACTCAAATCGCAGTTAGATTGATTGAACAAACCGAACAACCTGTGTTTCATTTGCACTCCGACACTGTAGAATGTGACCTCATTCCAATATAACCAAGCAACTTCCTGCTCTATGCACCGAGCATTCGTTACCAACCACAACTCAAGTAATTCCTCGATTATCGTACACCCATAAAGCATAACATAGCCTTTATTGAAATTTCCTTTACTCGAGCCACAACTGATTTACAAATACGCCTCGAACTGGAACCATTAGAGCACATAACTGTGCAATCAACTATTCAATAACAGACTCCTCCACTTGGCTCGAAGCCATAGATCAACACACGCTCAATAACTCATAACGATTATACTCTATTGATGCCATGATACCATAATGAGATTAAACTCAAATCTTTTATAAGCTTGTGAAAACACAGATCATCTAGAATTTTAACTCTTCTGCAAATCTCGCATTCCACTCTCGCAACAGTTACACCCACTCACTAAGTGACCCAATTTAAGTTGCAACACATATCCTTTACTCGCAAATCTAATAGACACATAAGGATCGTACAACCTTAGAACACTTCGCATGAGATAACCCACCTTCTTCGCCTTAAACTAACATTTATGTATTCCTTCCACCGTTATAACCATTACACAGTCACTTAGTCTTCTTGAGTCTAAACTCATACCGCAACATGAAATTTACTTCACTCCCAACTAGGACACATGAAAAGACTCTTTGCACACCCATAACTCGGGGCATACCTCAAATCAAGAGGGATACATCTCGCAGTACTAACATACTCATCACATAGTTATCCAGCCATCACTCCCACTAATAGGGACACTACCGAACATATAAGTTCAAAAATACTTGCTCACACAATCAGCACCTCGGTGCTCAAGCTATAGGCAAAAATCCGGCCTCAAGTCCTCTAGACTGGCCCAACATCAACACACAGAGATTGTATCTCGCACACGAACGCGTGGAAGGAATTCAAAGAGTTACATTTCAAGCTGAATCAAAGGACACACGATAAAAATTCAAGAATATGAAGTTTTCCTAAAGATTCTGCAGCCTCTCGAGGATAAATACAGACGTCTCCGTACCGATCCGCGAGACTCTACTAAACTTGCTCATGACTCGTGAGGCCTATGTAACCTAGGCTCTGATACCAACTTGTCACGACCCAAATCCCGACCCTGGTCGTGATGGCGCCTCTCGTAAAGACAAGGCCAGCCAGTCTAAGATAACTCATCCTTTAAAACAGTAATTTAACACAAATATAGTATAAACATGGTTTAATAGTACCAAATAGCGGAAAGTATGAATAAGAAATGCAGAAATCCAACCCGACACAGCCCTAACCGGGGTGTCACAAGTCACGAGCATCTACTAGGGTATAAATACAACTGAAAGCCTGGAGTGTACAAATACAGACTAATGAAATGAGGAGAGAGAAAAGCAGTGTTGCGAACGCCGGCAGCTACCTTGCTAAAATCTGATGACTTTGCCTCCGATCAGCCAAAACATACCTGAATCTGCACACAAGGTGCATGGAGTAATGTTAGTAATCCGACTCAGTGAATAATAATAATAATAAACAAAGACTGAAGGCAAGAAATCACACAAAAACACAAGGCATTCCATGCTGAAGCAGTAAAATCACTTTAAACAGTAAAGCAGTGAGAAATCAAGTAAAAATCCCTTTTTCCAACAAGTAAAGCAAGTAGTTTACAAGTGAGTAACAAAAATGATAGAAACGTAAAAGCCCCTCGGGAAAAACATGTACAACAAATCGCCCCTCGGGCATAATATCAACAGAATTAGCCCCTCGGGCTCAATATCAGAACAGTGCCAGCCCCTCGGGCTCAATATCAGAATAGTAACAGCCCATCGGGCTCACTCTCAGAATAGTATCAGCCCCTCGGGCTACCTCACAATCACTCATATCAGCCCCTCGGGCATAGTATCAATCACTCAGAACAATGGGTACACGCACTCACTGTGGGTGTGCAGACTCCGGAGGGGCCCCTTATGGCCCAAGCGCTATATCAAGCCACCTCGTGGCATCATCACTCAGCATATACTCACATCACTCAAGCCACCGCGTGGCATATAAAGTATCTCAGGCCCTCGGCCTCATATCACTCGGCATATCCTCACATATGGCCCTCAGCCTCACTCAGTCCGGAAATCATCATAAGCCCCTCGAGCATTTGTAAAACACTGGTTCTCAGCCCAAAATACCATTTAGAAATATCATTTGAGTTTTCAAATCTGCATAAAAACGGCTGAGTTTGTAAAACAATAATTATAAACATGACTGAGTTTAAATATAAATCAAAACAGTGAGGAAATAGTGATAAAAATTCCTGAAGGATTAAAATAATTGGCACGAAGCCCAAGTATGGCAATCAACCCAAATCATGATGATAACAAATAAATTTCAATCAAATATGCGTAAAATCCTCAATCGGGATGGACCAAGTCACAATCCCCGATAGTAAAAGACCCTGGGCTCATCATCCAGCACGTGTCTCACCTCAATATAGCACTACGATGTGCAAATCCTCTAGCTCGCGACGCCTTTGCCACTCGAATCGGCCTCTGAATGCTCCAAATCTAGCCGAAATCAGTAGAAAAACATCAAAATGTGCTAAGGTAACAAAGCCCACTCGAAAATAATGAAATTACCACAAAATTCCCGAAATTGGTCAATCCCGACCCCCGGGCCCACATCTCGGAATTATTCAGAAAAATAGAATCCTTATACTTTCACGAGTCTAACCATACGAAAATTTTCCAATTCCGATACCATTTGGTCCTTCAAATCATCATTTTACATTTTCAAATCCCTAGGTCCAAATCCCCAATTTACACCTCAAAAACATGTAATCTAGTTGGATTATTCGATGATAATTCAATATTATGGAGTAGAAATGATCACAAGTGACTTACCTCAAGATTTCCCATGATTTCTTGCTCAAAAATCGCCCCAAGCTGTGTTCTTTCACCAAAATAAAGGTCAAAATGAGAAAAAAACGCAACAACTTTAATAAACCTATTCTGGTCGCTAAAAGAGCCATTCCGGTCGCTAAAAGTGACAAATCCGGTCGCTAAAGGTGCGCACCAGATCCTGCTGCACCAACAATGTTTATTTTCACTAAAAAGGCTATAACTCCACCAGACGAACTCGGAATTTGATGATTCTTGTTCCTATGAGTCACAAATAATGATACGAACATAGTCCTTCAATCGAAACTCAATTCGGAGCTCGTTTGCTCAGTGTGATATCCATTTCGCTCGTTAAACAATTAACTCATGATTCGCATCAAAAACCCAATCGCGACTTGATGAAATTAGACCAAACTTTCCAGATCACTCCTATAATTCATTATAAAAATTCCGGAAGTCTCAAAATCAAATTTCGATCTCTAGAACTAAAAATGGACCTTTGGATCATTACATGTTTATGCTCAAAACGGTAAAATCTTCCAAAAACTCTTCCAAAACATATCCGAGCCTCATGGGACCCCGACCAAATATGCCAACACACCCCATAACATAATTCAAACTTGTTCCAACCTTCAGAACGCTCAAAAAAACATCAAAAATATCAAATCACCCTCGGATTCAAGCCTAAGAATTCCAAAACTTCCGAAATCCGAATTCGATCAAAAAGTCGACCAAACGACGTCCAAATCACCTGAAATTTCGCACACACATCAAAAATGACATAACGAAGGTACACTCTCGGAATTCCATTCTGACCATCGGATCAAAATCTCACCTATCAACCAGAATTCGCCAAAATATTAACTTTGCCAATTCAAGCCAAATCCTTCCACGGACTTCCAAAATGCATTCCGATCGCGCTCCTAAGTCATAAATCACCCAACGAAGCTATCCAAATCATAAAATTTCCAATCCGAGCTCATATACAAATAAGTCAACTCTTAGTCAACCTTTTAAATTCAAAGCTTTCAACTGAGACTGTTCCTTCAAATTCATTCCGATTTTTCCTGAAAACCAAAACCAACGATCTACATCAATGATAATACGTTAGACGGGGCAAGTCATGCCCGGGAACTGGCGATTAAAGTGCAAAAGTTCAAAATGACCGGTCGGGTCGTTACACCTTCAGAATAATTTTTTGGTTGTGAAACCAAAAGGAATGATGACCTTGGGTTGTACCCAGTCTGAAACCAAGTGGATTTATTTTTTGTCCCATAATCCCCCACTATTATACATATCACGATACGACATAGCTGTAGATTTTTTTTTCCATCTCGTTTTTTTTAACGAATACATCTCTACATATTCATCATCTAAAGATATATCTTTCATTACAATAGTTATATGACAGGTCGATCTTTTTATTGGAAAACTACGTCCTCGAGCTCGAGGTTTCAATTTCTTCACAGTAGTACCTCCATTGACTTCGGCTTTACTAATGACTAAATTGGCTTCGCTGGAACCCATATTGTAACTAGCATTTGCTGCTGCAGAATAAACCAATTTCAAAATGGGATAACATGCTCGATAGGGCATGAGTTCTAGTATCATAAGCGTTTCCTCATAGGAACGACCGCGAATTTGATCAATTATTCTTCGTGCTTTGTCAGCAGACATAGATATATGTTCACCTAAAGCATATACTTATGTTTTTTTTCTTATTTAGCATAAGGTTTGCCTTCTGCTGACAAAGCACGAAGAGTAATTAATATTAACGACGAGATCTATTATCGCTTTTTGCATGTCCTCTAAAATTTAATGTAGGTGCAAATTCTCCCAATTTGTGGCCTACCATACTATCTGTTATATAAATAAGCGAATGCTCTTTTCCATTATGGATAGCAATAGTATGACCGATCATTGTGGGTATAATGGTA